>NW_026131552.1:0-52723 GCF_903995435.1 Acomys russatus
CTACTTATAGTGCCTTGAGCTGACAGCCAAGCATTTAATACATGGCTCTTGGGAGACATCTTACATTTAAGCAATAACTGTTACACTTCTCACTATAAATGAAGATAACTGTATAATTATATGAATTTGAAATTCAGTTAATTTTTAATTTGTGAATCCACTAATTCTGTGAAAATTAATATTTCAAAACTAAAAGCTAACTTATTTAATTTACAAATTATTTTTATTTTAACATCTTTTTCAGTATGCTTGATAGCTTGTAACGTAAAGTAACAAAAATATCTAAGTATGAATCCATCTGAAATTCCTGGTCTTTTATCATTTTATCTGCCTATAAATGAGTAGAACAAATCCTTTCTTCTTCTTCTTCTTCTTCTTCTTCTTCTTCTTCTTCTTCTTCTTCTTCTTCTTCTTCTTCTTCTTCTTCCTCTTCTTCTTCTCCTCTTCCTCTTCCTCCTCCTCCTTCTTAATTATTTTTTAATTTTATTATTATTTTAATAGAGACAGAAAGTTACAGAAGGTAATAGATATTTATCAAACACATTGTTCACACTTCTAGGTAATAAATATCTCTTTATATTTAGTAGTCGATACATATCACATCATATTTAGATGCTGTTGTTGATCCTCTGCTACCTGACTCCTAGTTAAAGTACCTGTGGTCAAATGGGTGTAGCACAAGGACCAACATAATCTCAAAATCAGGACAATAGGCACTAAACACTAGGATCTCAGGGCTCAGAGTCCCTGTAGTTAGGCATCTGCTATTTTTTGCATGCAAGATGAAGGAATCAGGCAGCTCTGCCTCAGCCACAGACATTTTTGGTCCCTCACCTGACAACGTGGAATGAGGAATAATAAATGCAGCTTTAGAAGTAGGAAGAAGAATGGAAGTAGGATTTGAATGAAAGTTATCAAGCTCTGACAATAGGAGCAAGGGACTGTGAAGGCAGCTCTCTTTATAGACTTTGCAGCCTTGGCAAATGACATGGTAAATCTGATCAGGCGAATGAGGCACTGGCATGTTACTTTACTGTACTGTGGCTCTTGGAGATTGATGGCACTTTGTTCTTCTTGAACTTCACATAGGATGGATGAAAAGGGTATGCAGTTTGCTTAATGCACTAAGTTAGTATTTTGATTTATAAGCTGCAAGGAGCTTTCCGTCAAAGTAACAAAAAGGGTTTTATTGTTGCTTAGCAGGACATTCTGACTTTTGTCTAAGAATGAAATGTGATTTAAAGTGTATCGGCTGCTTGGTAGAAAATTCAAACCCCTCCTTGCTACCTGTTTCACAACTTATTTCAAATAAGTCTTTCAGTTTGGCTTGTGGCAAGTATATTTTCAGTTTTTAGGGCTTTACTTTGGTTCTGAGAATAATATCACCAAATAATGTTTATGTCCTAAAAGGAGGTCCTTCCTTTTGCCTTTGACAATATAAAAGCTTAGCATGGAAGTAATGTTCAATAAGTGAATTGCACAGTGTGGACAGGAACTAGCTCATGTGTAGGACTTCAGCTAACGCATAACCCAGTGAATGTAAAAATCAAAAGAATGATAGCCTGACCAATATAAGTTTAATTTTTAAAAATTATCAATAATTAAGTAGCAATATTTGTAAATTTTGTCACATATAACTAAGAGACACTAAAAATGACCCACATGTATGTATACGCACTCATGCACACATAGAGCTGATTGATTTTGTATACTGTTACTGTCAGCAAATTATTCCAAGAAGTCCACAGAATTAGTAGCTTTCTCATTAACGGTGACCAACTTGCTAAGAAAAAAAATCATTGATAATACCATTAAAAAAACACATGTAAATGTTTTGGAATTAATATAACTAAGAAAAAAAGCGGACTTCTACGAGAAAGTATTTAGGATATTTCAGAAACATCTGAGGAAGATATAGACGTGGAAAGACAGCCCATGTTCATGGATCAGCATAGGCACTATTACAAAAAGAATATCCTACCAAAAACTACCTACACATTTAGTGTAATATCAATTGAAATTTAAGGGCCATTGTTCGTGTTACATAAATGTAAATAAACTAATGATAAACAAAGAAATCCTGAGCAAAATAATATTTCATATAAATATTTGAGTAAGTAACACATCTGATTCATATACTTAATAATTAATTATATTTTAAAGAAAGAGATGCAGTGCAACCATAGTGGAAGCTTAAACTATTGAAATAAATTTGTGTTAGAGTAATTTTTAATCTCCAGATTTAATTGCCATCTTGAAGGCTTGACTGCTAACCTAGGCCAGTCCTGGAAGCTACCTGTTTTATAGCTGCATCACTGAATTATAATCTGCCCAAATCCAAGTGCTTAAACTCCAGCACAAAAACACAGTCACAGTTAGCGTAATATGTCTCCACTAGAACACTGAAATCCTACCTCAGTGGACCACAAAATTTCAACATAAATGAAGCATGGAATAAAATGTTAAAATGGATATACTAGAGGTCTTAAAGGAGAAATGAATAAATCACTTAAATAAATCTATGAACACCCAAGCCAGTAATGCAAGGAAGCGAAGAAAATAGTTTTAGTATCTGAAAGTAGACAAAAAAAGTCAATAATGAAAACCCAGACTACATGAAATAGAAAATGATAATTTCAGAACTCAAAGAGGACACTTGGACCAAACTTAACAAATAGAATGCAAACATGGAAGCAGGAACCCAAGGCATTGAAGACAAGATAGAAGAAATTAATAATTCAGTGAAAAATATGAAATATAAAAGAATACTGGCAAAAACATCCAGGAAATCAGAGAAGAACTTAGGATAATGACCAAGTAGCAACAGCCAAATATATACACATCTGATAACAACAAAAGACCATAATGTATGTCTCAGCATTTATATTGCTGTGATGAGAAAAAATGATCAGAAGCAAGTTGGTGAAGAAAGGGGTTTATTTAGCTTACACTTCCATATCACACAACCCCATCCCGGTCCCTCCTTCCTCTCCTCTCAGTGATACCTTCATGTCCTCTCTTCCCATTTCCCCTTCTCCTTCTTCTCAGAGAAAGGTTGACTCCCAAAGTTTATCAAGCTACCCTGGCACTTCAAGGTGCAGCAGGACTAAGAGCATCCTTCCCCACTGTGGTCTAACTAGGCAGCCTAGCTAGGGGAAAGGGATCCGGTGTCAGGTGACAGTCAGAGACAGGCCTACTCCCACTGTTTGGAAATCCACATGTTAATCAGGCTGTACATCTCCTATATATGTGTAGGGAATCTAGCCCAGTCTATACATGTTCCTTGATTGGTGGATTAATCTCCGTGAACACCCATGTGCTCAGCTTAATTGGCCTGTATATCTTCTTGTGGTGTCTTTAACCTCTCTACTTCCCTCTATCCTTCCTCCCACTCTTCCACAAAATTCCCTGAGCTTAGCCTATTCTTTGGCTGTGCATCTCTGCATCTGTTTCCATTGGCTGTTTCTTTCAGCTGCTGAATGAAGCCTCTAAGAAGACAGTTATGCTAGGTTCCTTTCTACAGACATAGCAGAGTATCATTAATACTGTCAGGGGTTGGCTCTCTCCCATGGGGTGAGTATCAAGTTGGGCCAGTCATGGGTTTACCATTCCTTCAATCTCTGCTCCATCTTTCCCAATACACTACTTGTAGGCTAGATAAGCTTTGTGTTGAGGGATTTTTAGGGTTGGGTTTGTGGTCCCTTCACTCCCCTGGGGGTCCCACCTGTCTACAGGAGGTGACCACTTCAGGCTCTTTAACCTATTCCCCCGAGTCGTACAAGTCTCAGCTATGGTCACCATCATAGACTCCCTGGAGCCACCCCCCATGTCCCAGAGATTCCCCCACTCATTGATTTCCATCCTTTCTCCCAGTTCTCTACTTCACATCTCTCCTCTGCTCTCCACACACCTGATCTTCACCCCAATCCCAGTTACTGTCCCCATGCCCTTGCCCACTCAGTTCCTTCCCTCCAGCTACTTCAGATGTCTATTGTATTTCCTGTTCTGAGTCAAGCATCTTCTCTTGGGCCCTCATTGGCTTCTTTGGGTCTGAATCGAAGCATGGTTACCCTGTATTTCATGGTTAATATCAACTTGAAGTGAATGCATAACCATGCAAGTCTTTCTGGATCTGAATTACCTCAGAATGTTGTTTTCTAGTTTCATCCATCTACCTGCAAACAGTATTATTTCCTTGTTTTTAATAACTGAGTAGTGTTCTATTGTGTAAACAGATCACTTTTTCTTCATCCTTTCTTCAGTTAAGGGACATCTAGGTTGTTTCTAGTTTCTGGCTATAATGAAGAAAGCTTCTATGAACATAATTGTGCAAGTATTCTTGTGGTATTGTGGAGCAATATAATAAAATCACAGTCTATAGACTGGAAAAATATCTTCACCAACCCTACATCTGACAAATGGCTAATATCCAAAATATATAAAGAACTCAATAAATTAAACATCAACAAACCTAATTACCCAAATAAAAGTGGGGTGCAGAGATAAACAGAGAGTTCTCAACAGAGGAATCTCTAGTGGCTGAGAAGCACTTAAATAAATGCTCAATGTCTTTATTCATCAGGAAAATGTAAATCCAAATGACTCTGAGATTCCATCTTACACTTATCAGATTGAAATCTCAAGAGGCAGCCCATGCAGGAAAAGATGTAGAGAAAGAGGAACACACCTCTATTGCTTCTGAGTATGCAAACTTGTACAACCATGGTGGAAATCAACCTGGAGGTTTCCCAGAAAACATGGACCATAATTAGCTTAAAACCAAGATGTACAAATCTTGGGCATATAGTCTAATCAAGGTTTCTCTTTCCCTATCTCCTCCCAGATTCTCCCACACCCCATTCAAATCTATACTCTATTTCTCTATTTAAAACATAGGCAATTAGAAAACTAAAACCAGAATTTTTTAAAAGTAAAATAAAAATCAAATGAAACACACACATACATACACATGCACACACACATGCTCACACAAGAGAAATGAGAGAGGAGAAAGAGAGAGAGAGAGAGAGAGAGAGAGAGAGAGAGAGAGAGAGAGAAAGAGAGAGAGAGAGAGAGAATAGATAGTGAAAAATTAAAAAACTACAGAATCAGCAATCTTTAAATACAAGCAAAAGACTAGTAAGATTTAAAAAATCCCCAAACTAGAATAATACTAAACAAAAATAAATCTACAAATATAGTATTAAGTTGTTTTTTTTTTTTTTTTTTTGACCATTCACTGTTAGTCATGGGACCTGCCATTAAGTGCAGTTTGTTTGCCCAATGAGACTCATTTTCCCCTTTTCACATGGTAATCAAGTGGGGATAAGCTTTTATTAGGGGGAGAGCTTAGGCATTGGAGCCTATGACTGATTCCTCATCTCATTCTTGGAACCCCATCTGGATTAAACTTGTGCAGACTGCTGCCACCGTCACATTCAGCGTTCTACCCTTCTTTGATCTGTAGAGTTTTAAAATTATAGTATTTGGCATGTCCATTCAATGGATGTTTGTTTTGCTTTATTTATGCTGTCATTGCTTAGATTAAATTAATGAGAATTTGAAGCTACGGAGGTATGGATCGTTGGTACATAGCACTTATCTGAATTAAAAATGTTAATTTTGAATAAAATTTTTTCAATCTAAAAAGACATTGTTCTTAGAAAAATTATTGTATCTATTAATTCACAAATATCATTCTAAAGTCACATTATCTGACTTGTGTTATAAAGTAAAAATTTATTATCAGTTTATTTAAAAGTATTATTATTAGTAGGACAACCATGATTTAGTGGAAGTTCACACATCCGTGAATATATGGATAGCATAAATTATACTATATTGGTGAAAACAAAGAGAGGATACAAATGTGGATGAGAAAGGAAGGGAATGGTGGATATAAGAGTACTCAGGAGAAGGAGCGAACATGTTTCAGAATTTATTGTTTAAAATCTCAGTTAACTAGTCAAAACATGCTTAAATATTAAAGAATAATAAAACTTTAAACTAAAACAAATAAAACCTACCCAGATGTTCAGTCTTTACAATTTAGTTTAGCTTTATTTTTTTTTAAGTTTTAAATTATGGAATAAGCCCTATATTAAATCAGTTCTTTCTTCTTTGTAAATTATAGCACAACTTGTTCTGCTTGTTGATTGTTATCATGACATTAGAAGACTCCTTATTTTAAGGGACAATAATAAGGACACACTAAATTGAAAGAAACATTCCAAGTACTAATGGTGAATGCCATCATGCCTTAAATTCATCATCTACATATTAAATTTAAAAAATTATTTTACATGATTTCCATAATAATTATATAAAAATATAAGAAAAATGATTTCTTCAAGACGAAGAATGATGGGTACTCTAGAAAGAGGAATCAAGACCAGAGACAGAAAATAAGGTTTAGGTTTGTTTAGATGCATGCGTGTGTTGGTTCCTATTCATTATCATGAACTAAGCTTAAAGTGGAGAAGAAATTTATTCATTCAGCTCACACAGCCATAGGATGTTATTTGATTTGTTTGATGAAAATGCATATTGTCAGTAATTTTACTTCACCTTCAGAATAACTTGATCATGCTGTCTCATTTAGCCAGCAGTATGCCAACTGCTTGCTGTCTACAAAGTTCAATGTTCAGCTTCCTTCTTCCATGCTCCAAACTTTCCCTTCATTTGTGACCAAGTTAAATTCGTGATTTTACAATTTTTTTTGGTTTCCTATCATGTAAATAACATGACCACAAGTATGGGTACACACATACACAAAATAGTTTCCATAAATGATTATGAAATTTAACACACACCAAATCATGTGTTTTGTACAAGGTTAGTGTCCCTATCTGGAGCATCGATTACTCTCTGCACTGCTATCATTTTGTGAATTCACCATTCTTTCTCATTCTAGGTATAGGGGTCCATGGATAAACTTCTGTGAGATTCAACGTCTATATTTGTGTTTTAAAGCAATTTCATCTTCCTAATTATAGTAGTTTATCAAACTTCTTGACAATTTGGAAATTATTTTAATCAAATGATTATATATAACAATTTCTCCAATTTCATTATGTATAATTCTGTTTCTATGAACATATAGATAAATGTACTTTTCTTCTTCTATTTAACATCTATCTGCCTATCTACCAATCTTCTTTCAAAAACCTTTTGTGATTGTTTCCATGTTTCTACAGCTACCAAACTCTGAGGGTGCTCAAATCCCTCATAAAAAAATAACAAAATTTTCATATATTCTAAACATATCATTCTATATAGCTTGTTTTAAATTTTGATATGGGGTTTCACACTGTAGCCCAGTCTGACCATAAACTTCTTGCAGTTATTCTTACTAAGTTTCCAGTGTTACTAGCTTTATCCTGTATATTTTCTATCATCTTCACATTACTTATAATATACAATATCATATAAGTAGAATATAAGCAGTCTTTAAATGTGCCATTTGGAAAATTTTAGAAGAGCAGTATATTCTATACAATTTAACTTTCCTCTGAGATTAATCAGAAATCTCAGATGCAGTATCAACGATATGTCTATGGGTGTGCTTTAATATATGTGAGCAGAAAATCACAGAGGGGTCTCTCATAGATCTGTCGTCTATTTATTTACGACATTGCATCTGCCCATCATCTATCTCTGAATCATACCTGTTATAACCATAGGTTAGTTAGACTTAATGTTTTAATTATCAAAAGCCAAGAATCTCAGTCAGTGATTTAATCAACAAATATTTTCCTTTCACATTAGCTCTTAAGGACTATGTAGCCACTGAATTACTTTATTGTGTTAGAGTCACAAACTGTTAAGCTCATATTCTAGAGAAATGGAAATTTTAACATTTACAATTGAACACTCTGTCCTCAAGATAGTGCCCATGGTTCGAAACACAGATCATATATCAAATTCATCCATATAAGCAGAATACAAGGATATAACCGCTGGATGATCAGCACTGATTCTCAAGATGACTAGAATTCTCTTTATCTTGGAAAATATACTCACATCACTCCAAAAGAAGCAAACAGAGTGTATCAGTCCAACAACATAATCATGTCATTTATATTTAATTATCACCATCTCTGGAACTGTGACCTGCAGGTGTGGGTCAGGAAAACTTGACTATGATGCAAAAGGACTGAAGAAAGGACAAATATATAATAAGACTGAGATCATGTGGGATTTTGCATTCCAATAGTGAGTACCTACTAATGTCATGAACCTGGATCCTCAGCTTCTTTATTCTCCACTAAAACCCAGAGGGCAGAGTGAGTTTGGTTCCTTTTTCAGTGTCAATCGGCAAGAAGTATCAGAGTGTAAGCATTCAGGATGAGTAATAATCTGCAACTGATAGTTTTACAGTCACACTTAGATGAGAAGAAGAGAAAAAGAAGAAGAAGAAAAAGAAAAGGAAGAAGAAGAAGAAGAAGAAGAAAAGAAAAGGAAGAAGAAGAAGAAGAAGACGAAGAAGAAGAAGAAGAAGAAGAAGAAGAAGAAGAAGAAGAAGAAGAAGAAGAAGAAAAAGAAAAAGAAAAAGAAAAAGAAAAGGAAGAAGAAGAACCTCTTTCAGATAAAGCCTGTTCTATATGGGGAAGCTTGCCAATTTCCCATGAGTCAGAGATTGTCATTTTTTATCATCATGGCTGTGGCCATGGCAATAGTATACATTCACTCAGGATTTCACTTACTCAAGGATTCATCTCAGGTCTATACTCTAACCTACTTATAATTATCTCTGCACCAGGCCCAATTGCTATACACTTGCCCTAGATATTTATGAAGCACAAATAAAACCTTGTTTTTTCTTTGTACACTCAGCATCTAATCAATTCTTATTGGTGGTAAAAAACTATAATTCCAATAAGTATCTTTATTTATTTTTAAACATATGCATTTATTTTATTACACATGAATAAAACAAACTACATACAGCAGGGAGAACCATGAGACAATCAGGAGTTGTAGTTACATTAATAATGATTTGGTTAATTGTATTTGACAAACTTGAAGTAAACATCTTTCCTGTCTTGTTGGGTCTAAATTTCTGAGTGAAATTCAATATCTATCATATCTCACCTCTATTAACTTAAATCCTTTATCTTGATCTAAAAAGATCTTATCCCCTAACCAACTAAACTTGATTGCAAAACTAAACTATCTGATATTCAACCCCTTTCAGAGAATTGAGAAGGAATACAACTTAAATGCCAGAGTGAACAGGTAGTGCAGGTTGACAGCTTCCAAATGAAAAATAACTAGGACAATTTACTGCCTGCCTGAACAGTTACCTAACACTCTCTATAATGCTGAAGCCTCAATGTTGGCCTTCTAGCCCAATATCTATGCCAGGTTTATTTGTGAGGCAGGAACTATTGAAGACTTGCTTACCTTCTCTTGAAAGAGTTTGGCTATCAACTATGCCTGCATCTAAGCGTACCCATTTTTAGGCAGAATTCTGTCATGGCAGAAATGAGGACATTTTTCCCAAAGGCTTTTTTGCCACATTTGAAGCCAACTCCATAAGGAGGTTATTTGATTCTCATCATCTTCTTTGAGATCAGCTGGGTGTTGTCAGGGGTTAACTTGTCTTGTTGTCAAAGAATCTTTTGAGTAATAAAAACAGGAAAATTCAATCAAATGGGAGAGGAAATGAACAAGAGTATTCAAGAATGACAAATGTCTTTATTTCAATAATTAAAGAACAACTGTTCATCACACTTTGGAACGGTTAAATGCCTCTGGGCAGATAGCTAAATGAGGAAACAGTAGTTTTCTTTATAACTCTCCACAGAGAAGCACCCTAGAACGCTCACTGCCAGAAATTATCTTCTTCTATCTGAAATAGAATCCTATACAGTGCCTATAATGAGAGTTTTGAGCAACATTCTTTATCCTATATAATAGACATAGTCATTTGGAGATGTACAATTTACAGTAAATAATCATTATATTTACTTTCCTCTAAAAAATGTAGTGGTGTTTTCATCAATTAAAAATAGGAAAAAAAAATAGGTCACTTCCTAGTGCTGAAAACTTACCACATGGCCTGGGAATGAGGATAGTGGAAGAATCCTTACTTAGTGTATATAAGTTCCTGGGTTCCATTTATATCACTCAAAATCTAATAGAAATGAGCAAAGCTACATTTTCCCAAATTCAACATAATTTGAAAGGACACCACATTCAAACAGTGTGTGACAATATCTGTGATAGCAACACTACAACAAGAATTGTATAGCTAAAAACATTTGAAAATTTGAAACATGTAAAAATAACATATAGCATTACTTTTATATCATAATACCCTAGTCTATATTATAGAGTAAACTCAGTGACATTTTGGAACTATAGAATACTCTAAAATCACTTTTAATTTTCTCACCATGAAATAGCTAACAAGTCATAAATTTCTTACAAGTGCTATGATCCCATTTAATTTTGTTGACTCATTTGAAGTAGATTTTACACAGTGCTAAAAGTATCCAGCCTGTGATATTGCTTTGTGTCAGCATTTTAGCAACACTTCGTAGCGTGGCTAAAATCATGACATAGTTAACATGTAGGATCTTTTTGTTGTTGCATTGCCTGATTAATTATTTTCTTGTCACCTTTCTTGTCTCTACCATGTTCTCATTTCCTAAAATTTTTATGTATCATTATATATATATAGTATATGTATATAGATTCTTTGCAATGCATAATGAGTCCCCTGTTTTAAAAGTATTTTGTTCCTTTGTGTATCCTATCATTCCTGTAGGAAGAGACTTGTGTATTGGATAAGCATGTGCTCTGGCCTCAGGGATAGCAATAGGGATAAATCAGATAGAAAATATGTTTAGCACAAAACTTTGCTACTTCTTACACCACTGATTATTCATGCAACAAAAAAACACTACAAAACTTTGTGAATATCCAATGACAGCTTATCTTCAAATATCCTAAAAATTGGACGTACATGTCATGGCCACAGCACAGGAAAGAGCATTGACAAGGACCCAATACCCTCCTTTGCCTTTGAATATTATGTGGTATATTTGTTAAAGTATCTAATTATATTTCACGTGCTATAGGCTTATAGATTTTTGTCACTTATACTTTAAGTAAATATGGAAATATATCATTGTGCAGTGCAGTTAGAGTCTGTGACACTGTCACCAACCAGTATCAGAACCATGGACAGAGCTCATTGCCTGCTTTCTGTTTTAAGGAAAAGCATTTTGCTTTATTTTATTTCCAATAAGTCAATCGAGTAGAAGTTGAAGATATATTTCCTCTCTTCTAAAATAATGAAAAGGGGTTCTCACATTATATATATAATTTTGAACTACACAATTGTTTCTATTACTTAGTTTAAAAATGATATTTGATTAGACATGTCCAAATCTTTAAATGTAATGGTTTTTAAACCCTTTGTAAGATGCAAAATTTGGTAGATATAAAGTATTGTGCTTCTGAATAGCATTAAATAAAATAAACTGCAACTTGACACTAATTTTATTAAACAGTCTTCTTCTTTTCATTTTTTGGGAATAATGCTATATTTAATTATGTTCATGAATTTGAACAACTTACTGGAATGAAGGCTTTCTGAGAAAATTATAACTACATTAATAAAATGAAAGTTCTGAAAAATTCTATAAAGAAACATTAGAATGATTTTCAGTAATGTAACAACAGCAAAATGGGAAACTGCTAACTATTCAAAATATTTAATGAAGTAGTAATAATATGACTAAAAATGTTTGTTGAACATTGAAAAATTATCAACATTACCAATGCAATTAAATAATAGGTATTAGTTATATAAACATAGTATGTTAATAGAATGGGCTAACATTCACATTGGACTTCATCAAATTATGGTTAGTTCAAACTTCTTAATTTAAGCATATGTAGTATAGGCATATCTTTTAAAATATATTTTATTAATTTATTCATATTGTATCTCAATTGTTATACCATCTCTTCTATCCCCCCCATTCCTCCCTCACTCCCATTTTTCCTTACTCAGCTCCACAATACTGTGACTGAGAGGGACCTCCTCCCCCTGTACCAAGTCTCTTCTTGGTAGCCTGCTATTCTTCCTCTAAGTGCCACCAGGCCTCCCCATCCAGGGGACATGGTCAAATATGGGACACAAGAGTTCGTGTGAAAGTCAATCAGTCCCTACTCTCCTCTCAACTGTGAAGAGTGTCCTGTCCATTGGCTAGATCTGGGTATGGGTTCGAAGTTTACTACATGTATTGTCATGGGCTGGTGCCATAGTTTGAGCAGGACCCCTGGGCCCAGATCTGCCTGTCATAATGTTCTTGTTGTAGGTGTCCAGGGCCCTCTTGATCCTTTTATTTCCCCATTCTACCATGCTTCTCTCACCTAAAGTCCCAATAGGGTGTCCTCCCCTCTTTCCCACTTTCCTGGTAAGTGAAGACTTTCATGGGACGCGCCCCTTGGGCTAGTGTCCAGATATAAGTGAGTATATATCATCTGACTCTTTCTGCTTCTGGGTTAACTCACTCATTATGATCACTTCTAGTTCAATCCATTTGTCCACAAATTTTGGGAATTACTTGTCTTTAATAGCTCAGTAATATTCCACAGTGTAAACATACCAGTTTTTTTATCCATTCTTCTACTGAGGGACACTTAGGCTGTTTCCATGTTCTGGCTATTATGAATAAGGCTTCTATGAAGATGGTTGGGCAAATGTTCTCATTGTGTGCTGGAGCATCTTCTGGGTATATTCCAAGGAAAAGCCAAATGTATTCAATGGAAAAAGGATAGCATCTTCAACAAATGGTGCTGGTCTAACTGAATATCTGCATGTAAAAAATGCAATTGCACCCATATTTGTCACCTTGGACGAAAATTAAATCCAAGTGGATCAAAGACCTCAACATAAAACCAGAGATACTAAGTCACTTAGAAGAAAAAGTGGGGAAGAGCCTGGAACACATTGACAGAGGAGACAACTTCCTGAACAGAACACTAACAGCCCAGGCCTTAAGGTCAACTATTAATAAATGGGACCTCATGAGGCTGAGAAGCTTTTGTAAGACAGGAGACACTGTCAGCAGAACAAAGCAACAGCCTACAGACTGGGAAAAGATCTGCATCAACCCTACATCTGACAAAGTTCTAATATCCAAAATATATAAAGAACTCAAGAAATTTTTTTGGTTTATTTGGTCCCTGTCCATCATGAGGGACACCAAGGCAGGAACTAAAAGAAGACTTAGAGGTAGGAACTAAAATAGAGACCGTGGAGGAATGCTGTTTCCTGGCCTCCTCTCCAAGGATTTCTCATCCTGGTTTCTAATACCTCCCAGGGCAAGAGGTTGCACCACCCTCAGTGGGCTTGAGTTCTACCACCACCAATCATTTATCAAGAAACTGGCCCCAGAAACTTGCCTACAGGCAATCTAGTGGAACATTTTCTCAATTGATGTTTCTCTTCTCAGAAATTCTAATTTTCTCCAGTTTTAGAAAAGAAAAGTACTAGTGTACACTTGCCCACTTCATTAGATTCACAAAGCTAAAGACTCCATTTGGAATATCTTCTAATTGCCATCACTTAGCTTACATAGAAATTGAATTAAAAAAAAACTTCTACATGCATGGATACACTCAAGATTACAAATAAAGCACTTTAATTTCTTTAAACTCTGACAATTTTTAATGACTGTAACAGTGAACAAAACTACTTTATCATTTTAGGCGCCTCTGTCCATTTAAGGATGTGGTGTTTCTTCAGGTGGTATTCTATTTACTGCATTTAAACTCAGACTTCTAATATGATAGAACTGCAGTCCCTATAGCCTAAGCTAGCACACCTTGCCTCTGCACTACCTACATGGTCATATTCCTTTTTTCACCTTTTTGGCACTCTCAGACCTTTGGAATATCTAATATATCCCACTGTTTGTTAAAATGCCCTTACTGTTCTATCTGGATCCTTTCTAGATTTTCAATCATCTTTACAGTTATCTTACTGAATATAAAACTACCACATATTTAAGTATGAAATGAAAAGTATTCTGTAATAAAAACCACATTTAAATTTTTCTGTTATTCTGCCCTGTTCTTATTTAACCAGTAATCTATTTGTATCTTTATCATTTTTCTTTTATAAACAATAATATGAATATGAATACAGAACATAACTTCTTAGAGTAGATATGCACATACAAAAATAAACTGTGGCTTTGCACTAGTTGGTAGACACCACTTGGATTCTGGAGCACTGTTATTCTTTGTTTTTTATCATCTACTCACTTGGTGAAAGCATCTTGCTTACTTACAGTTTTTGTTCTTATGAACATACCTGTCTTATACAACTATGTGCATATTCTAATATAACATAAATTTTAAGCTGGAGTGAGAAGCTGCAGCGTGATATGCAACGGCTAAATTTATAAAGAACTGCCTGTGCCCCACACATTTGCACTAAATTGCTTTTTCCAGCTACATTCGCCATTGCGTCTAATTATGTTATTAATTGAATGGTCCATTCATTCATTTTAATTTGGAATGTTGATTTACTTACAATGCTGTTTTAAAATTATAATGTGCCTGAGCTTGGCATTGTGACTCTAGCATGCAAAAGGTGATTCCGGAAATAAAAACAACAGAGGCAGGAGGATCTCTGTGTGTTCTTGGCAAATGTACTCTACATAAAGAATTTCTAGAAATGATGTTTTTCATACCAACAGAAGAGATGCACATGTGAACTCACAGGTTATGATATCATGCATAAAACTACACAAGCCCAAGCCAGGCAAAAATCTCACCATGGAAGAGAGGAAGTCTGGAAGTCCCACCACCAGCTGGGGTGGAAATTGGAAATTGACTGTTTCTAAGAGAGAGTGAGTCACCTTCCATGGAGTGACATTTGATAATTGATATAAATAAGCCAAATAACAAGTGAGCCCCTAGAGAGAATGCTTAATTCTCATTCAGAAGAGCAAATAAAATAGTCACTGGAAGCAGTTGAAAATTAGGAACTGAATGGGAGTCTACTTTAGAGGACCTCTGAAAGACTCCACCCAGCAGAGCATTGTAGCAGACGCTTAGACTCTCAGCCAAACTTTGGGGGTGGAGCACAGGGAGTCTTATGGAGAAGTTAAGACATTGAAAGACATGGGGGAGACAGGAGCTCCACAAGGAGAACAATGGAGCCAGCATATCTAGGCAGAGAGTGGAGGTGCTGCAGAGACTGATGCATCAACCAAGGACCATGCATGGTGAGGCCCTAGAGCCCTTGCTGAGATGTATTCAATAGGCAGCACAGTCTCCTTGTGGGTCCCAGAGTAGGAGAGTAGGGACTACTTCTGAATGGATTCTGTTGGTCACTTTCCCCTGGTGGGGCAGCCTTGCCAGGCCACAGAGAAAGAGGATACAAGCAGTCCAGATGAGACTTGACGGGCTGAGGTCAGATGTTAGGGGAGAAGGGCTCCCTGTTTCTGAGCACTAGAGGACGAGGGAGGGGGATGAGGAAGGGAAGATGGAATCTAGAGGCAAATAGGCAGGGGGCTGCAAACGGGATGTAATGTGAATAGAGTTTTAAAAATCAAAATAAATTATTAAAATTTTATAATAATTTTGTATATATGTATGCTTATTTTCATTTTTTGCAGATGGCTTCAGATAAGGTAATTGTAAACCTAATTTCTTCATCTGCATATTTAAAATGTTTTGCTTTCTTTATTTTGATTTGTTCCATCTTTATTTTTCCTATATTTAGAAAATATGAATTTTTCTCTGAGCTATGTCATTTAAACCCATCACGGTGGTGAATGTGTGGCTGAACAACTCACTGACAACAAGGGCATGGGATCAAGCTCCTCACAGCACACACAGAGCAGGATGCAGAGGACAGAGTGTTCATGGTCCAGCCCTTAGTGGTCTATGGCTGTCAAGAAGGCCCCATATCGTGAAAACCTTCCCAAAAGGTAACACCAAATGGTGGTGGGGACAAGTGTATTTAGAATTTATGTCATTACAGAAGTTACTGAGCCTGTACGTTTCTTCTGTCTTCTTTTGCTTATTTTTCTTCATTAAATTCCAGTAATTTTTCTGTTTGCTATTCTCAGAGCTTTCTGAGTGTATGATTTGACTTGTGAACTTCAAATATTGCTCTTTCCCTCTTCTATTGCTGGTGTTTCAATTGCAACCTATATTATGCAAAAAGAAGTATACTGTCTCACATTTTTGGATGAAAATTTCCCCAGCAACCTCAGCTCTCTCAGAGTCTGAGAAGACTCAGTCCTTTTCAGTTTATCTAAAAATGTTGTAAGGATTCAAATTATGGCCTATGGAATCATTATGGTATGGTAATAGAGAATCTTTTTCATGTTCGGCACAGGTTACCACCTGTCAAGTCCAGTGCTTGTCAATATTCCTGGCTATCAGTTGAGTTTTATCATATAAATTATTCTGTATTTTAAAATTAAAGTTCAAAATAATATCAAAATTCTATTTTCTAAAGATCTATTGAGTGCATAGTCCCAAATTATTATTCATAAAACTATTAAATGTTGTGTTCATACAATGTGTAATTGATACAACTCCTGATTTCTACATTCCAGATGAGGAGTCATATAGTTCTCATAAGTATAGTAAATTCTTATGTACACGAGGAAATTTTACTAGCCTCTGGGAAGTAATTTTAATTCCAGAATGACTTTTCTCAAACTGATATGTGAAATCACTTTCACAAGAGATCAATCTTTTAAACCCAATGAGAAATAAAACTTCAAATATCTCCTTGGAGAAGTAATATACTGGGTTCAGTTCTTCTAGGGCAAAATTAAATAACAAGTCCTTTGAAGGCAATAAGAACCTGAAAAAGAAATGTAATGAATCAGATAAACTGCAAAAAAAACGTATATATAAACCTTATGTGAAGAAAGGCTAAATGAGTCCCAGGTCTCATTTAAAACAACAGATCTATATCCTTGTAAAGGAAAGTATCTCACAGTTAGAAAAAAGGTCCAGATATATTTCACAAAAAAAAGTGATAGCCATCTACTGTATACAGAAAAACCATTAATTTTGTCCTGACAAAAAAATGTAATGATTGTTTCATTATCCCAAGCAGAAACAGATTCAAATAGGTACTGTCACCTGATGTTACACACATGCCAGAAGCAGACATGTAACTAAATTATAACTATATAAGTTTTTATGTTAACTCTGATTCTTCAAAAATCATTTTGCTGAGCTTTTGTTTTAATCAAGAATATGAGTCATGAAATCAAAACCAAAATATATTAAAATTTGTTCTTCATCTTTTAATTCTGAAATTATAAGGCTTGTTCTGAATTTAGAACTTGAATTATACAGCCCATATTACTTTTATTTAGATATGATAAACTACGCACACAACTTTGGTTCATTCTTTCTTTCATTTTTTGGTTCTTTCTTCTTTAAAGATGTGTCATTCTGAATGTAAATCTATATCTCATATTTCTCAACTTAAAACATCCATCTAGACCTTAAAACATCTTGACCCTTAAACAATTAAGCTTAATTATAAAACTAAACTATCTAGTCTTCAACCCCATCAGAGACTTGAGAAGGAACAAAATTAAATTTAGATGCACCAAGATAGGAAAGATGTTTTCTTCTAGGTTTCCAAATACAAACAGCCAAAACACTATGAATGTAACATTTATATAAATCCTGATTGTTTTGTTGTTGTTCTTGCTGTAGGTAGTTTATTGTATGTATGTATGTATGTATGTATGTATGTATGTATGTATGCATGTATGTATATATATGTGTGTGTGTAAAAAATAAAATAATAAAAATAATAAGAAAAAACATACAAAAAGAATGTGTCATTCATATAAATATTCTAACTTTTGTAGATTTTGGAATGCTAGAAATTTAATGTTTAGTATATTTTAAAACTTTGAAGTACAGATATTTAAAAAGCAATGATATAGTCCTCAATGTAATTGTTCATTTTCAAATATTTTAATGAAGATATTCTGTCACCATAATATCAGACTAAACCTTTCATCCTAATATAAATGAGTACAAAATAGCTACAATAACTAAAACAATGGTTCGTGTGACAAGGGACAATGGAAGAAAGGAGTACATTCACTGAGAACAACAAGAGAAAACAAAAAACAGAGAATTTCTTAAGTGTCCTATCTCAAATTCATGGAGAAACTTTTCAACGTATAATCACCATGGAATAATTTAGTCTGCTTTAAATTAGTGATATTAAAACTAGAAATCCAGATATGCTAAGGCAACTAGAATTCCCAGTGCAGATGCCTGTGGCTGAGATTTTTTTCATTTGTTCATTTGTTTTTAAACAAAACAACAAAACAAAGCATTACTAACCATTTTTGGAAATACAAAGATGGCTCAGCCCATAGATTCCTTCCTGGTCCCTGAACCCTTAAGGTCTGCACCCAGTTAAAAGCCTGGTATGGCAGTGCATGTCTCTGAAGCTGTTGCCGGTGTATGCAATTGAGATGGAAAACTCACTGAAGCGCATGGGTTAGTTTGTATTGTCCAAATAATAATATTTGATTCAGTGACATATTTCATCTAAACAAAGTGTAGTGATTGAAGGCTATCAAAGGAGGCACCAAGTATAAGTTTCTGGACCTCAGATGCGTAGACCCCACACTAGCAACTATATGCCCCACACATACACACCATGTCACATACAATACTCTGCAGATAACATGCACTCAAAAAATTACAACTTAAAGCAGTAATAAAAGAAGATAACAGATTCAACTATTCGAAGTTAAAATCTTAGCAGTTCAACTAAAGAAAAACATGTACAGCACAGACAGAAACTTAACATATGAAGTAAGAGTTGGTTTTTTTGTTGTTGTTGTTTTTGTTTTTTTTTTTTTTTTTTTACCACAAATCCAGGGAAACTCATCAATGCTTCAAGGTAAATTAGATTTGACCATAGGATACATGAAGTGTAATCTAATTACAGTTGAGAACTAAATGGTAATGAATCTCAAAATACATGAATGACAACAACTAGAGTAGTTCTAGAAGTGAACAAGAGAAAATAATATTCTGCATGTGGTAGGTGATACACAATGTATATAATTTCTTCAGCCGAAGATCAATGAGAAGTCAGCCAAGCATGAAACAATTTTATGGAGTGAGGAGCATGCTCGCTATATTATAATAATAGTTATCAGTGTACATACAACTAATAGCAAACTACACATTGACGCACATGCACTTTATATAAAAACCTTCTAAGCCATCTGTCAGGGAAAACTCTGGCTTCCTGCATCCAAGAAGGAGTATCATGAGGTTGAGTACAGCCTAGGGACATGGAAAGACTGTTTCCTCACAAAAAGAGATTTTTTTGAAATAGAAACAGATATATAAGAAAGCACACTAGTCTTTAATTGTGGCTCTTAAAAATAATCAATTAATAATTGTGGAAACAAATGACTGTTTCAGTTTTTGCTAAAATAAATTTTTGGAGATTTGGCTGATACAGTAGCAGTCCCTGGATTCCATGGTTTTATTACAGTAGTAAACTTCTACATTGTCTCAGTCATTGATGTTAAGTCATGGCTTCTTAAGCTCTGAATATCAGCCCATATTCAGTAAAAAGGAATATTCTCTAATAAGAAGTTAGAAAGTGAGATAGAAAGAGGAGAGGAACCATTTGCTAGCTAACTAGTTAAATTGCTTTGCATTTTCATATATCGATTTGGTCAAAAATTGTCTTCTGACACATTTTTGGGTAAGCACTAGAAGTGAAAATGTCTCAAGAAGTGTGGTATTCCAAAGTAGGTAGAGTTGGTCTAGCATAGCTGTCTTCTGAGTGGCTCCACCCAGCAGTGGATCAAAACAGATGCTGAGAATCACAGCCAAACACCAGGGAGAATGCAGAGCATCTTGTGAAAGAGTGAGGGAAGAATAGAAGGATCTGGAGGGGACAAGAGCTAAAAAAAAAAAAAAAAACCAACAACTAACATAAGCTCAGTGGGGCTTGATGAGACTGAAGCACCAACCAAGGACCATGAAAGGACTGGACCTAAGCACTCTATACATAAATAGCAGATGGATGTGCAGTGCAGTCTTTATGTGAGTCCCCTAGAAAGGGGAGATGGGGCTTGCTCTGACATGGACTCTGTTGCCTGCCTTTGGATCACTTCCCTGTGGTGGGTGCCTTGTCAGGCCACAGGGAAAGAAGATGCATTTTGTCCTGATGCTACTTGATATGCTGGGGTGAGTTGGTGATGATGGTGCTTCCCTATCTTAGGAGTAGGTGAGGGGGAAAGGGAGAAAAGGGAAAGAGGGTGGGGCTGGGAGGAGAGGGAGAAGGGGGACTACAATCGGGATGTAATGTGAATAAATAAAAGAAAATAGGATTTTCCAAGAGTAGTTCATGCAACGTTCCTACTTATAGCAGTGAAGTAAATATGTGTGTTTGGACCAGACGTTTTTTGATCTGGGATACAAATGAAGAACAGATGAAGCCTCACTAATCAGTAGCTCCATAGTCAAATGCTTCACAGCAGTGAGATACCAGCTATCGTATTTGCTTCAAATCAAAATTAAAATGGAAAATCATGCACAGAAATGGCAATCCCTAACATGTGACCCAGATACTGACAAAGCGATAGTAATCTGAAGAAAAATAATACTATGTAATCACATTCTAAAAGCTGTTAAATATTGATTCAACATCCTAATGAGCATGAGTGCATACACCAGATGCTTCTAATATCAACAGGGATGAGGAAAATATCACAAAGCCCCACCCTTTGATTAATAGTTGCTGAAATAGGAAGGTTATCTATAATCTATCTACTCTATTTGTCTATTATTTATCCACCTATCTATACATTCTTGTATAGAATCTATATCTATCTATAGCTATCTCTCAATATGCCTATATCTATCATATCTATAGATGTATCTCTACTCCTATATAGTATATATCTATATTCCATAGTGTATGTATCTGTACTGTTATAGATATATCTATACACCTATGGATGTGTATATATATATATATTTATATTCACTTATATCCATATAAGTATCTATGTATATCTTTCTAACAATCATCTATCATTTATCCATATATATCAATTTGTGTATAGCAGTAGTAATTAAATAAATAGTAATTAAACAGTAATTAATGAAATTAAAGAAAACAAGCCATAAATTTGAGAGGGAACGGAGTGGTGGTACAGAAGGGTCTGGAGAAGGATCAGGGTAGGCAGGATAATATAAACTGTGACTTTATTGTTAGTGATATCTTTCTAAACATTTAGATGTAAAAACAATACATAAGAATAAAATTTAAACTCCAGAATGAGTTAGGTATGAAATCAGAAGTCACTTGTTCATTCATTTTCAAGTTCTAATGGTTTAAGTCTTGCTAACTGGCACTGCTTTGTATTAAGGAAAATAACTGTAAAGTGTGCTGGTCTTATTTATAAAACCAAAGCTGTGTGAGTCTAAGAAACTGTTGCAGTGCAGTAGACCCCTTTGTTTGAACCTTTGGAAATCCCATGAGGAGAAACACTCACTATGCTCTATGATTATAATTAGAGACTAAATAATACTGAGCCGAAATTAAATTAGTAATGTGCTGCTTCTTTTGTGTTTTATAATACCGCAAGTATTTTAAGATCAATATATTATCGAACATAAATGTTATTAAAGTTTTTACAAAATTTTTAAATTAAAATAATCTATTACAGTTTAATCAGAAGTGATTTATTAATTCAGAGATGAAATATTAACCATTTATTATTTTATAACACAAAAAATTACTTGGGGAAACATATCACCTGACAATACGAAGAAGAAACATTTCTGTCTCAATAAAGGTAAACAAACCAAAAATAATACTTAGAATATTACACATAGAATGCTAGAATGTGTATCTTATATTTAAATTCATGGTATAAATGCGTATTGTCTCTCATAAACAAGTAAGTTATTGCTGTTAAAACTGTTCACTTTTGAATTTCATAACCATGTAAAATATTTTCATAATTGATTTTATGAGAGTATCCTTATTTCTCTCTTTAACAGTTCTTTTTTCAAATTCAGGACGATTTTTGCTATCCGGTGTTTCCAAAATATTCCTGAGTCCTTTGCTTCAACTGGGTTGCACTTCTACCAAAAGCCTCTCTTGGTCTCTCTTCAGGGACTCCAGTCCTGCCAAACAGTGCTATACCTCAGCTTCTTTCCATGATCCCTTCATATCTCCAAAGCCAATAAATGTTGACTGACTTCTACACTACAAAGTTTGGCACCAAGCATAAGATACAACCTTAGTTATGTCTGGTACATATAGTCATAATATCAATGGCCTAACTGGGCCTAAAGATTGTTATTTGTAATTGATCTTGAAATAACAGACTTTTGAAAAGGTATTAATTTTAAAAGGAAAGCAAAAATGAAATAAATTATTTTAGCAACTATATAAAATCGTAAGGTGTCTGAAATACCTTTGCTCAAGATCATAAGGGCCAAATTTATCTTTGAAAAGTGAATGGAATAGAATATAAATCTACATGGACATGCAAATGATACTATCTTTATATTTTGTTAGTATAAACTATTTCTCTTACTCTTGACTCCTTAACTTAAGCATTTAGTATGTCATTTTTATCATTACAACTCAAGTCCATCTAGTTTCTGGCTTTAAGAACAGCTGTAATGAGATATCTAATAATCAAATTTTTTGTAGGATATTGATAACTACTCTGCAGTAACTGATGCTCAGAAAGGGGAGTTATTATGAGTGAGAGAGGAATTGACCAAGTACTTTTTGAGGTGGTTTTTAATATTTTCATCATTAACATAGTGGGAATATCATGAATTTCCAGTTTACATTTAAGCAGAAGTTTTTGCTTCTAAGGTCATATTGAAATTTGTCTTTGAGCCCTCTGTTGTTTCTGTCTCCCTGCTTGCTCATTTCCTGAGTTTTTGAAGTTCCTTATGCATTGATGATCCACTGAGTTGGTGGGTCCCATGAGATAGGATTGAGGGGTTTTCATTTCATGGATATTGGGTTTTTCCTCTGCTTAGCACCCAAATAGCTCCCACTAGAACTATTTAAAATTAATGTTCCTGTTTAGATTTTCATGGTTTAGCGAGAAATAGTCTCAAGAACGATGTCATTGTAGGCACAGGCCTGTATTTACAAATTCTTTTTGTTAAAATAATTTTCTTGCTTATACCTCAGTTGAGAAATGATGCTCTCCACTGCATATGAACGTTGGTTCCATCACTTTGCTCTCACGGAGGCCATTTTTCACAAGTCTTTGACCTTTTTGGGTGTCCAGAAAGGAAAGTCCAAGTAGAACAGCAGTCTTTATTCCCTTATCCCTTAGATCTCAAATTCTTGTGTTTATTCACCCATTTAATTCTTGGATCCCAAGATTACACACAGGCAGACACGTAAGGTTAAATCACTTGTTACATTCCTCTGGTTAGGGCTCTATTTGCATGGTCTGGACATTTTCTCTGTAAAACAGTCAGCTTCAATGCTCTCTCTCTCTCTCTCTCTCTCTCTCTCTCTCTCTCTCTCTCTCTCTCTCTCTCTCTCTCTCTCTCTCTCTCTCTCTCTCTCTCTCTCTCTCAGCACAGTAGATAATTCCTCCTCTAAGCAGAGATATTTGTGGAAACTACCTTAAAGTCAGAAAATTATTTTGCATATAAAATAAATATGGTATCATTACAATTTTTCATAATAATTTTGCTAATTTTGCCATAATTTGTCTCTAATGAAAAAATTACTTATATGTCCTAAGAGAAGGATTATTATTTTTTATGTAGTAGCTGACATATTAACTTCAGTAACTCCTAATTTTATTTTGAATATGTTGATCAAACAACTGTCCAGTTAGTTGACTGTCTGTTATATACCCAAGAACAGGGATACTTTTATTAATGGCAACATATTATCTTGGGTGTTAAGCAGTAGGTAGACATTTAGGCATTTCATATGCTAGAAAACTGAAACAGTCTTACATCTGAAAGTTAAAACATATGTCACAAACCATTCTTTACCGTGTTAGATTTGAAAACATATGTTGGAATTAAGAATTTCATGTCCAAAGCAACATTTTTAGAAATTCAATGAATCTTTATTTCAACTTTATGGGAGGAAAAACCATAAAGTAAAATTTGTGGGTTTTATCTTTTCCAGTTTTATTAATGTAAATGAAAACATAATTTTTGGTTTATTTGTTTATCCATAAAGGATGATTTTGGAATTTCAAAGATATTTTGACCTACACATATTCATAACATACTTGTGCATTGTACGGTTTGATGTTTTTCTTCTTTTGTTATGATAAAATGCTTAAAATGCACATCTATAGCAAATTTCAAATATATCATGGTATAATCATGATATACACAAAGCTCCCAGAATTAATTCATCTTTTAGCAGTATGTGTCCTCTATGACCAGAATCTCTTGTCAGCCATTTACTCCCTGTTCTTATAAATGGTTACTTCAAGAGTCTATAGTGAGACCATATAATATTTCAATTTTTGTCAGTTTCTGAACATAATGTTTATCAGTGACAACCAATATTGGTGGGACTATTTAGGGTATACTTTTTCTTAGTTTTGCATTAATTTTGAAAATTTTTTGTCTAGTTATGCCAAAAATGTAATTAGAATTTTGGTTAGAATCCTATTTAATTTATAGATCATTTTCAGGAATATAACCACTTTCAAAAGTTTTATGTTGACATTTTATTATCATGGCTAGCTTTCCATCTACTGGAATCTTATGCAATTTTTCTCTTTGGTGTTTTGACGTTTTTGTTGTAGAGTTCTTTCATCTCTGGTTAGTTTTATTAATAGCCATATTATTTACTTTTGATTGTATTATAACTCAATTTTTTCTTGACTTCTTTGTTGCTTCACAGAAAATCTAAACATTTTTAAATCTCTTAAATTGTATCCTTCCAATTTTCTGTAACACGTTTTTTGATATCAGAATTTCATGACTTAGTTTTTAAATATAGTGTGCTGAAGTTTTAAAGTAGACATAATTTTATTTTGTCCTTCCTACTTGTAATTCATTTTGTCTTTAAGAATTTAAGGGAAGAGAACACCAACTCACAAAAATTCACCCTGCCTACAAGATTTACAGGGATAAAGATCGAACACTTAGAGCAGAGATTGAGGGAATGCCTAACCAATACCTGGCCCAGCCATTGTGAGAGAACCAACCTCTGACACTATTAATAATACTCTACTATGCTTGCAGACAGAAGTCTAGCAGAGTTGTCCTCTGAGAGGCTCCACCCAGCAGTGGTCTGAAACAGATGCTGAAACACACAGTCAAACATTGCATATTGATAGGGATCCCAATGGAAAAGTGGGAGGGGAGGGGTGGAAGGAGAAAAGGACCTGGACATGACAGGAGATTTACAAGAAGAGTAACAGGGCCAATTAATCAGGTCTCAGAGAGGCCTGCTGATACTAAAACACCAACCAAGGACCTAGCATGAACTGGACCAAGGCTCCCTGATGGGCATGTCAGGCTTCATGTGGGTCCTCTAGTAATGTGAGCAGAAGCTCTCTCTGATATGGACTCTCTTGACAGCTTTTCTTTTATTTATTTATCTCTTTATTCAATTAATTTATTCAAATTACATCTCAACTGTTGTCCCCTCACTTGTATCCTCCCATTCCTCCCTCTCTCCCTCTTTCACCTTATTCCCCTCCCCTAAGTCTGTGACAGAAGAGGACCTCCTCCCCCACCATATGGTCATAACCTATCTTTTCGCTTACTTTCCCCTGCAGAACTGCTAGCCAAGCCACAGGGGAAGAGGACATGCTCAGTCCTGATAAGACTAGATGAATCAGGGTGTATGAGAAGCAGGGCTCCCCTTTTGTGTAGAAATGGGAATGGGGCATGAGGAATAAAGAGAGAGGATAAGACTGGTAGGTGAGGAGGGATGGAGCTACAACCAGGATATAAGGTGACTTAATTAATTAATTTAAAAGTTTGAGCAGCCAGACTCAGTGGCATGGGCCTTTAATCCCAGCATTCAGGAAGGTAAAGGCAGATGGATCTCTATGAGTTTAGCGGCAACCTCATCTACAAAGTAAGTTCCAGGCAGCCAAGGCTACAAAGAGAAAAAGAATTTGAGCAGTATGGTTAATAAAAGAAAACATTGGATACCTTTGATACTTATCCAGTTTCAGAAGAACTGCTTTCAGTTTTCTCCCATTTAGTATAATCCTGTCCATAGTTCTTATTACATGTAGCCTTTACTATCTTGAAATATGGTCCTTCTATTCCTTCATTCATCCTACTCTTTTCTCAGGAAATGAAAGCTTGTCAAAGTACTGTTGTGTGTCTGCTGGTGCGACATAACTTTAAAACTGTTTATGTGTTGTGTTGCTTTAATTGATATGTATATGTTGAAGCGCCTTTGGATTACTGGAATGAAACAGTCATGTCATAGTGTACAATGTTCTTCAGAGGTGCTCCTAGCTGAACCTTTTTTTTTTTCTTACATATTTTTGTCTCTTTGGGATTTTACTACTGTCTTTTAATACCCTTTGTGATTTCTGATGTGCTAATTTTCTTTGATAGAATAGTCTTTCCCTTGTTATCCTGAGAATTCCCATTCCTTCCATCACAAAGAGAGAGCTTCCAGTCCACCATTGTACCTCAAAGGGTTGTAAAAGTTTATATTCTTTTAATGGATGTATTTGAGCCAGGAACAGTACCATTCTGTTCTAATTTGAGAGCATCTTTATAGATGCTGTTTTAACTTTTAGATTTAAATATTTTCTATTTTTCAAGTCCATATGTCACATTTCCTCCTGCAGCTCAAACATTCCTATTTTATACTAACTTGGTGACTACATTAAAAGTAAGACCAATATTTGTTATTTTTTTTATGTAGATTTATAAACACTAGCAAAAATATATTTTCAAAGAAAGGCTATTTAAAATGGTTTTGCATTAAAATCTTTTCTATCTTTAAACACTTATTTACAATTTATAGCTTTATATTGTACTCTACATACATACAGTCTTATTAATAATTTTATTCTATGTTAATCCTTAATTTTACTATCATGTGTAGCATAATCTATCTTATTATTTCTTTTATCACCTTCACCTGCATTTATTTTTAAGTAAGAATTTGATTAAAAATAAAAATTTAAAGATAATATCATTGTGCCATTCACTAAAAAGCAATATAAATAAGAAATACATTTTTACATTTCAAAATCTGATATTTTTTTTCAATAAGTGGCTTATGTTCCCCTGATCTAAATCTCCTAACCATATAAATAATATTATTTAACTAAACACTCCCATTGTATAAGATGCCCTTGAGTGAGAGAGAGAGAGAGAGAGAGAGAGAGAGAGAGAGAGAGAGAGAGAGAGAGAGAGATTAATGTAGTATGAATAGAGTTTCTGCTGTCACAAAAAAATTTGGATACCTGTGTTGATTACTACTGACACTTAACCATATATTTATCCCTTTCAAGTCATGTCTCTTAAAGGAAATAACCCACCAAAGAAGCAGCAGCAGAATTATATTTCCATACTCATCACTGTTTCTATATGCTATAGACAACATTTCTGTTGTTCTATGGAAATTCATAGAACACTTATAAAATAAATATTATTTTTATTCTACTTGAGAGAAATGATAGCATTTTTCATTGCTTTTGTAGTTAATTAAGCTCTCTACTTTGACTTCTCATCTTGATGTCAATATATCAGATGAGGTATATGGAGAAACAAGGAATAAAAAAAAAACTAAACTGATATTGTGGAGGTCAGTTATTAACATAATGATTTGTTTAATAAAAATGGCTTTAAAAATATATCCTTTATGGGTCATATATTTTCTTTTGAGTCTTGTATTGATGAAAGCTCTGAACTAGAAAACATATTATACTTCAAACAGTTTGAATTGAAACGGATTTGTTGAAACATATCAGATGGCTTATAGAATTGTTATATTGCTGTAGAAAATATCAAAACTGATATTTCAGATTTTTTTTCAAATCTGCACTGCAGAACGAGGGTGGAAAAGGACTTGCTTGTCCTGACAATATTAGAAGGAGTTGTCAAATCAAGAGTCAGCTGTTATTAAAGATGTAAAAGTTATAAGTACTCAGTTCTGTGATGCAGTCTTCGATACTTAAGCTCCTAAGCAGTATTCCTCTTCAGTCAGGAGACTGCTCTCATGCCACAGTCCCACATGACCTTTGCATTCTATGAGTTGATTTCTGTTACAGGGATTACACCCACCATACCTCCCATAAGCCATGCGAACAGGATGCATGGCCTGCTTTCTATCCATTTTTAATTGGATTTCAGTTCTCACATGATTACATATGATGACAGACTTAAGTCACACTAATTACTTGAAGTAAAATGAACTGGGAAACTTATATTTTATATTTCTATCCTTTCTAGGAAAGGGCAGTCACTTTAGAAAAAAAATGAGTAGACATTTTATAACTAACACCTGTAATTGCACCAGTCTTTATTACTCCTCTCTTCCTTAAAAAAAAAAAAAAAAGAAAGAAAGAAAGAAAGAAAGAAAAAAAGAAAGAAAGAAAGAAAGAAAGAAAGAAAGAAAGAAAGAAAGAAAGAAAGAAAGAAACAGTATTACATAATTGACTCACCTTGGCACATAGTTTTAGGGTTTATACTATTGCACAGGGAACTTAAATGTCTGGTCTTCAAATTCTCATAGGCATACAGATTGATACTCAGGAGAACAGTGTTTGAAATAATTTTCTATAACAGCTGTTTTTGAAAAATATGAACAAACAAAACCTCAAAATTTTTATAGTTCAAACAAAAAGTCTAGATTATGATGTTATATAAAATATAAAATTATGCCCTCCTTCGTACTTATAAAACCTCACCATGACTGGAATTCTTTCTAAAATGGAAGATGCTTACACGGATATATTAGATTTGTTTCACTACAATAAAATGCCCTGAATAACCAACCTACATGGAAGGAAGGTTATTTCAGCTCACAGTTTTGTAGTTTACAGAGCATGACTTACTTGACACTGGATGTGGGCCTATCTTCCAAGACTGCAATGTGCAATGCAGGGCATTACTAAATATAAAAATGATATAGAAAACCCACACTCACTTCTTCAAAAAAAAAAAAAGCAGAAGAACATGGGCTAAGAGCTGTACAGTCATGTTCACTATAATAATCTAAGTCTTTCTACAGAAGTTTCACTGCCTGTCAGTAACGGCACTGAATGAGTTACTTCCCTATGCTGTTAAAAATTACTATGGCCAAGATATCTTGGAGAAGAATGAGTTTATGTGGAGTTACATTTTCAGTGGTTTAGAGTCCCTGATATCAGGCCATAAGTATGGCAGGAGAATCACAAAGCAAGGGCTCACATAATGAAAACAAGCATGAAGGAGACAGTGAACTGAACTGAAAAATAGCATGAGTCTTTAACCCTCAAAGCCTGACCTCAAGGGCAAATGTTCTTCAGAAGGACCATACCCCTAAACCTATTAAAGTAGTATTAAGAACACCTGGGGACCAAGTACTCAACTTCCTGAGTATCATTTCATTTAAAAGCCCACAATTACACCACATAGGGGATTTGGGGAGCTATCATAGCTCCCTATATATCTTTGGTATACGCTAGCAAAGATCCTAAAACTGTTAACTTTGGATTGCACTCATTTTTCTCCTATTATTGAATCACTTATATTTTAAACTAACTCATAATGTCTGCTCAAATTGGCTACCTGTCAATGTCTTTATATTGGTAGGAATTGGTGAGTAGATGCCAAATATGATTATTTTATTTTATTATTTTAGATGGTTGAGTGCTTTCCCTAAATGTGTGTACTGTAACATATACATAGCTGGTGCTTGTGAAAGTAAGTATCCTTCAGATCTCCAGGATTCAAAGCACATTTTGTTTTGAGCTACCCTGTGGAAAATGGGAATTGAATACTAGTTCTCTGCAAGAGCAGTAAGTCCTCTTAACCACTGAGTCAATTCTCCAGAAAAATTCAATTATATTTGGGATCCTGGTTAAATACATGGACAGTGACACTACCTCTATATCTGCCCCAAAAGAAATAAGAGGTGCTTTGGTGAATAAAATATAGCTCAATATTTTAGGTTAGTTGCCCCCAGTTGTAAAAGACCTCTTCTAGACCAAGTATTCTTAATGAGCTATAAAATGTTCAAGTGTACATACAATATTTCAGAACAAGCCTTCACTCCTTGCTATAAGTTAGAATGTGTGTGTCCATCCAGTTAGTTCCCTTTTAAGGCACTATAGAAAAGGTATTGTGATAGTGGTGATACTCTAGGCTCTTAAATATATATTTTCTACACTCTCTGAAGACTACATTCATCCATAATTTAATTCCATTATAATATATAAGAGCTACTGTTTGGTTTCTTACATGATTGTGATCATAAGATGCCACATATGAAGTCTAAAAGGAAAGTAGAAGCAGATTCTGCAAAATGGTGGGATTGAGAAATGTGTTTGGAGGCAAGAAAATTGTCCTTGAAATTAAGATAAGCTTTTGAACTTAATTTAGGCCTTTTGCATAAATTCTGCCTGATTATAGCATTCTGTTAGGTACATGTGATTCATCTGGGCAGTCATATCAGATAATGTTAAACTTATCTTAATTTCGTTGGGAAAAAGCCAATTTTTCAGTATCCTCAGGAAGTACTTGCAAGAACTCTGCTTTAAAAGGTGTCATTCTTTTACTTTTCCTCATCATTTTATTCATTTTTTGAATAGCACATGGTATATCCTGATCATAATTATGTACCTCTTCTAAATCTACCGAAATCCAAAGCCATTCTTGCTAACCTAGCTTTGTTTTCTATTTTTTTCACCCAATTAATTCCAATTTATGTGTACTCTTATATCTTCAGATGTGTGGCCATTCACTAACATGTTTTGACTATCAGGGTATGCATCCTTAAAAGCGAATCTTTTCCAACAGCTAATTTGAATTAAGGAGATAGAATTCAAAATTTGGCTATCACTATCTCATTGTGAATTTCTGTCATCTACAAAGAGCCCTACAGGTAGTTTAAAGCACCAGCTGATTCTCAAGTTTCATAGATTGTCTCTGTTCCACATAGGTCATACCATCTCATGGTGTAGAATCTAAGCAAAAGGCAAGGATTGGAAATACATGGAAAAAAGTTCTGCCCTCTGAATTCAAAGATGTCCATGAAGTAGTCTCTTAATATTAGATAGCATAAAGTTCTATAATGTGTCCATACTTTAAAAGACTAAAACCAAATTATATAAGTGGCAAATGTTTAAAGTTTATAATTATTTGGAATTCAATACAGTAAAACTGTACTCATGCCGGACAAACCTGCATGTTACCAAGTCACACACCATATTTTCATTTATTACTTTTAGGAAAATTAATGCAGTAAATGACAGTACATTATCTTGTGTGGTTGAAGCTACTCAATAAGCCACATTTTGTACTCAGAGTCTACATAATGTTGCTTATTTAGCCCAGCAATTAGTATATTAAACTGTAAAACTATTTTTCCCAGATGAATTACCCATTCATTTAGCAATTTTCCTTATCAAAGTGGAGAAAACAAGTCATACTCAAAACAAAAGTTTTATATAAAAACAAGACTACAGAAAGTGTGTAAAAGAAATAAGCTGAACAAAGAGAAGCGGAGTGCACACTTCAGCAGTATGAGGGCTTCAACTAGCCTCATTTTCATGACTAAGACCCAGTGATTTCGGAGCAATGCCATTTACTTCACTACAATGTAACCTGGATCTTTGAATGTGTTCCTTTATTTATTCAAGTTACATCAGGGTCATTAGAAAAGATATTTTATATCTGTTTACCTGGTAACTATTATAAGATTCTTTATAAAAAGTCATTACAGAGATAAAAGGTACTACCCAGGAATTCACATAAAACTCATGGTTATATTCTGAACTAAATAGTATGCACAATACATATTTATAGGGTATCTTATCATGTGAATGAGGGTAATGGGTAATGCAGGTATAATATAATATATATTATATATATAATATAATAATGTAATTTATAAAAATTGCTTTCATACAGAAATGGAAGATCTGAAACTATATGGGTGTTTTACAAAAATCCAGGTTCATCCATATTAATGATAAATTTGATAAATTGGGAATAAATATGTTTTAATATAAAAGATTGTGATTGTTGTAAAATACATCTTCTAAGCATCAGTATCAGTATAAATTATGAAATGGGCACTATCCAACAATGCTGTTTCTCCATGTAAAGGGGTCTTCCATAAGAGATGTTGCCAGTACTGGGGTGATACGAGGCATAATTTACTTTGTACTGCAACATGGTAAAGATAAATGACAAAAAAAAATGACTTAAATTCATGAAAAATAGAAACCAGGTTTCAGGCAAAATGAAAATTTCTGCTTCACTGGGTTGGAAAGCTTGATTGAATGTCTTCAGTGGTGTTCATTTTAAAGGATGCCCCTAGCCTGCAAAGGTACTCAGCCCAATGTGCTGGCAAGAGTCTTGCTTTCCCTCCTTCAATTCTCTAAGTGTCACATTAAAGCATGGGAAACATATGAATTTAACAGAAATATACATGAGCCAACTGTAAACTTACCTAATTTTTGCCTGAAATAAGCTTGTAAAAAGGAAATATGAGACTCTGTTAGACCACAGAACAATCCTGGCTTCAGAAAATTACTTGAAGAATTGAAATACTGAAAGTTATTACTCTTCTGAATCTTGACTCATGTATGGGTTAAAAAAAAAAAGACCCCAAGGAAGTACTTCTCTCAACAATTGCTTTTGAGAACAGACAACAGTGGTCCTTCTACATTTTCAGATCATTGAGCCTTTTGTGGGAGTCCAGCATTCAGGTTAATTTTATTTTCTCCATGTAGAACAGGAGTTTAGTGTTTAACAAATTTTCTTTTCTTGAGGTATTTACCGTGTTACAGCATTAAAATTACTTAATCTCCCTTCTTTAACAAACTACATACTTTAAACTATTTTGTTCCTGTTTGTTATTTCTTTTCCTGTCTCAAAAAACCAAAAGAAGAATTAATTTACTATAAAATTCAGTTTTTTACTTTTAAAATTTTGATCATTGTATTATAAGTATCACTATAAAATTTTTTAGGTTCTACTTCATGTTATCTAAACTTCCTAAATCAAGGGCTATTTTTAGTGTTCCAGGAGATATAAAGAAATGTCATCCCAGATAAAGATACCATCATAGACCATCTTCAGAAACTAATAAGACTATATAGTTACTTAAAGAACACTTATTAAATCAAATGCAGTTACATAGTGACAAAATGCTCCAAATAAATTGTTTACCTTTCACATAATGGTGCCTTCTGCATTTTAACTGTTTAATAGTGCTTGTTTACTAGTCTTCCAGATGTTTTGCTAAATATGCAAGACATTCATTGCTTTGCTTTATATCTTTTATATAAATACTTTTTATTTTATATCATAATGTGGCAATATAACAAAGCAAGCATCTGGGCCTCTTCCTACGATAAACAGTTGGGGAAATAGAAGGATCTAGAGGGTCCTAGAAACCTTCAAGAAGAACATTATGATGGGCAGATCTGGGCCCAGGGTCCTGCACAAACTATGGCACCATCCAAGGACAATATGTGCAGTAAACTTTGAACCCCTACATAGTAGCCAATGGACAGGCATTTCTCCAGTCGAGTCGAGAGTGGGATCTGACTTTCACACGAACTCTGGTGCCCCATATTGACCACATCCCCTTGATGGGGAGGCCTGGTGGCACTCAAAGGAAGGATAGCAGGCTATCAAGAAGAGACTTTGATACCCTATGAGCATATACAAGAGGAGGAGGTCCCTCTCAGTCACAGACACAAGGGAGGGAGTAGGGGAAAAGCAGGAGTGAGGGAGGAATGGAAGGATACAAAGGATGGGATAACAACTGAGATGTAATAGGAATAAACTAATAAAATATTCAAAATATAATAGAGTGCAATGCAATTAAAAAAAAAAAAGAAACTAACCTTTGTCCACTGCCATCCATGACAAGTAAGTGTCAATTGGTCTTGGAACTCAGTAGCTAAGATGATTTACTCACACACACACACAACACACACACCACCACACACACACACTCACACACACACATACACACACACAAACATACACAAAGTCAAAGTTCAAAATAATATAAAAGTTCCCCTTGTTATTAGACAAGTATTTTATTTATAATAATGTAAATCATAGTCATTTTCCACTGGTGAATCTGAATTTTAATGAGCCATATCTGCCTTGAAACAATTTGTGATGATGTGATATGAATAATCTTTAATATTGCAACCTGCTATTTCACCTAGCAATATAGTATGGCCTTTATTCATATTGTCAATGAAATCTTCCAACAATGATATGTTATCTCTACCCTAGCTATGTATATAAGCCTAGCATTCATTGGTCTATAGAAGAAATGTCCACAGACTACTCTGGGGAGGAATAAATGTTAATCTTTATGGCAGGCTTAATTTAGTTCACTTTAACATTGCATCTCCATTGTTATAATTTCTCTATGCTTATATTATTTGGAAGGTTATCATTAAAAAGTATATAGCTTCAGAATCTATAGTAATTGGAAACTCAAAATGCTGCATTTTAACATGGAGATCTACGGTGACATTGAATGACTCTCACATACAATCAGCCTTGCCACCATCTTAAGTTAATCATTGGGGTAGTTCCCACCTCATGAAATATCCTTCATTTATATTGAATGGCAAAATGAGGATCATTCTTATCTTCTTGTTCTGTGGTCTCTCATATATATTTTAAAGATATTTTGAAGTTCAGAAGCATTCATTTCTTTAATACTCCTGCTTGAAATAAATATTCTTACAGTTGTTTTTCAATGACCCGAATAGACTCATTTGCCTTCTTTTATTCTCACATACTATGATTGTTTTGCTTTTGTTTTTAACCTTATTTACCAGTAGACTAAATCATTAAGATCCATCATCCTGCTCAAAACTCAAGTCCAAGTGGTTCAAAGGACTCTAAATAAAGTCTGATATACTGAGCCTGAATGAAGAAATAATAGGTAAATAGCATTGAACGCATTGAAACAGGAGATGACTTTATAAATACAACACTTAAAGCACAAGGCACTAAAATCTACAATAAATAAGACATTTGAAAAGCCATGTAAGGCAAAGTACAGTTTTGATTAACAATGTAGAAACATATGTAATGGGAAAGATGTTACCAACTCCATGTCTTGTAGATAAATAATATAAAATATATTAAAAACTTAAGAAACTAGATAACAAAAATTGCCAAAAGCCAATTATAAATGAAGTACCGTTCTAAAGAGAGAGTTCTCAATAGAGGAATCTTAAATATGTGAGAAACATGTAATGAAGTGTTTAATGTCCCTACATATTGGGAAATTAAATTTCAAACTATTTTGAGATTCCATTTTACACCTGTCAGTATAGCAAACATCAATAACACAAGTAACAAATCATGCTGGCAAGAAAGTGTAGCAAAGGGAATATTCTTCCCTTGCTTTTGGGACTGCAAACTTATACATCACGTGTGGAAATACATGCTAGTTTCTCATAAAATTGAGAGTAGATGTACCTTAAGACCCAAAGGATGCTCCATCCTCCCACAACGTTACTTGTTCACACATGTTCATAGCATCTCTATTTGTAATAGCCAGAAATTGGAAATCACCTAGATGCCCCTCAACTAAAAAATTGATAAAGAAAATGGGAACTCACGAAACAGAAAAGCTTCTCTAAAGCAAAAACACTGTCAATAGACAAAATGACAGCCTACAGTCTTGGAAACAAACTTCACCAATACTATATCCTACAAAGGGCCAATATCCAAAATATATAAAGAACTCAATAAATTAAATACCACCAACCAAATAACCCAATTATGCCCCCAACTTGATCACTTGCTCTTGGTGGGGAGGCTGGGCCCATCAGCACAGAGAGGAAGGGGAAGCAGGCTATCCTGATGAGACCTGATAGGCTGTTGTCATATGGTAGAAAATGAGGTCTTCTTCTGTCAGAGGTCTAACGAAGGGGAATAGGGTGAAAGAGGGAAGGAGGATGGCAATGGGAAGATGCGAGTCAAGGGACAACAACCAGGATACAATCTCAATAAATTATAATATTTTTTAAATGGGGTACAAAGCTAAGCAGAGATTTTCAAAAGAAGAATATTGAGTGGCTAGAAACATTTAAAGAAATTGTCAATGTCCTTAGTCATCAGGGAAATGTAAATCAAAAGGACTCTGAGATTCCATTTTACAGCTATTATAATGGCTAAGACAAAAACTCAAGTAATACCACAGGCTGTTGAGGATGTAGAGAAAGGGAAACACTCCTCCATTGCTGGTGAGAGTCCCAACCTGTACAAGCACTTTGGAAATCAATCTGGTGCTGTCTCAGAAAATATGGAATAATGCTCCTAAACATCCATCTATACTACTCTTAGGCATATACCCAAAATATGTCCCACCATACAACAAGGATATTTTCTCAGCTATGTTCATAGCAGCCAGTTAGTGATAGCCAGAATCTGTAAACAGCCTAGGTGTCCCTCAACCGAAGAATGGATAAAGAAACTGTGGTTCATTTACAATGGAATACACCTTACATATTAAAACCAAGGAATTGATATTTGCAGGCAAATGGATGGAAACTAGGAATGATCATCCTGAGTGAGGTAACCCAGACCCAGAAAGACATGCATGGTATATACTCACTTATAGTGGATATTAGCCCAACATAGATGTCCTCTAAAAGACTCCACACAGTGAGGCATTGGGATAGATACTGGGACTCACAGCTGGACTCTGGCCTAAGAGCTATGAATTGTATGGAAGAGTTGGGGAATGAAAGGAGTGGAAGCACAAGGTAGGGGTTGTTAGAAGCTCCACGAGGGGAACACCAAGGCTGTTGGATCTGGACCCAGGGTGGCTGCACTAACTGATGCATCAACCAAGGCCACTGCAAGCTGAGATCCTAGACGTCCCTGTTCAAATGTAGCAGACAGACAGCTCATTCTTCACATGGAGATAAGGGTGGGAGGGGAGAGCAGGGAACTGCCTCTGATATGAACTCTGGTGCCCAGTGATTTGATCACTGCCCCTTGACAGTGTGGCTCTGTGGGAACACAGAGGAAGGGGACACAAGCTATCCAGATAAAACCTGATAGGCTGTGGCCAGATGGTGGGGGAGTTGACCTCACCTGTCTGAGGTCTAGGCATGGGTAATAGGGTGGAAAAGGGAGGTAGGTGGGAACAGGAAGTTAGGAGTGAAGGGATAATAATCAGGATGTAATGTGAATAAAGTATAATAAATTTTTAAAAAGAAAATGTGATTACACATAATGAAGTATTATTCAGCTGTTAGGAAAGACATCATGAGATTTGCAGTCAAATGGCTGGACTAGGGGGAAAAATCACTTTGAATGAGGTAAACCATACTCAGAAAGCAAGCTGTGGTATTTATTCAATTATAAGTGGATATTAGACTTTAAGTAAACGATAACCAAGAGAGAATCCATAAGCCAAGAGAGACTAGGTAAATAGGAGGACTTGAGATAAAATGTATGGCTCTGCCTACTAGGAATGTTGTAGGTGTACTGAGGACAGTAAGATACAGGAATAGAAAGGCAAGGGTGTATCAGGGGAGATGAGATGGAAGAGAGAGTGTAAGGATTGGCAGCTGGAGTTGTGAGAATTTATGGAGAGGTGTAAGACTCTAGATCAGTAGAAACTTCATGACATTTATAAGGATGATCCTAGTGAGGACTTCTAATAATGGAGTATATGGAGTCTGAACTGACCATGTCCTGTAGCCAGGCAAGGCTCATGCTGGCAGGATTGAGTTGCATTCAGTTGGATTGTTACCTAAAGGGGTTCACTGGAGATCTCCAAACAACTCAGGCTAATGCTAAGACAGAGGGTTGTTCTCTGGAAAGTGGCAGTGGGGCCTCATTTCTGAGGGCAATATTCACATAACTCATTGAACACTGATAGGGTGAAATGTTGCCTGCATAGACCCTCCATCCATATGTTTTAGTTTCATTGGTGAAGGAAAGTACTCTACAGGTTGCCAGAAAAGAACCATGAAACTAACCCAGACACAAAAGCTTAGACCTTTCAATTTGTACTACCTGTAAAATATGCTGTGACCCTGGTGGCTCAGAACTTGTGGGAGCATCCAACCAATATCTGATTTTACTTGAGGTCTACTTCATGAGAGACTATGCTCAACACTGCTTGCATGGCAAGGACGCTGACTGATTATCCCAGAGACTACGATACATCCAAACAAAATTGGTCACAAAAAGAATCAATGAAATGATTCCTAATGATATTCTGTTACATTTAAAAATTTGCGCCTTGTCCAGGAATCATCAGAAAGACTTCCTCTGGAAGAAGATGAAAACAGACATAGAGACCAAAAGCCAGATATTATGTAGAGAGAGAATCTAAATTAGCGGTCTTCATCAAGTTCATCCTCTTAGAACATAGGGAATCCTGCAGAAGGTCTAGAATTGTAGACTTTAGGGAAGACATAGGAGAACACAGCTTGCTTAATCAATTAAGCAGGCTCATAGGGGCTCACAGAGACAAATGTGGCAAGCAAGGGGCTGGCAGGGCTTTGCACCAGGTCCTATGTGTACACATAGTAGGTTTTAGCTTGGTGATTTTGTTGAACTCCTAACTATGGAAGTGGGTGTGTCTTTGACTCCTTTGCCTCTCAGGATGCTTTTTCTCCTGTTGGGCTGCCTTGTTCAGCCTTGGTATAAAGGTTTTTTTTTTTTTTTTACAATGTCTTATTGTAGTTCTTGTTTTGTAGTGTTTCATTGTTGTCTCTCTGAAGCCTACTCTTTTCTGAAGAGAGAAGTAAGGGGAGTGGATTCAGAACAGGGGAGGTGGTGGGGCCTTGGAGGAATGAAGAGAGGGAAAACTGTTGTTGGGATGTACCGTATGAGAGAAGAGAGATGAAAGAAGATTAAAAAATAATACTTTTTAAAGAAGGAATTATGATTTTGATGGGGAGATTTCACAGAAAATGAGAAGAAGGGGAGAGGCAGGTGGTAATGATATAAATACTTTATTATGTATGGAATTCTCAAAAAACAAAATTACGTGGCTATGTTTAATTATCTTATTATCAGCATGACAGTTATCCAGAACTTAGAATTAAGTGAGTTGCCTATTCAGTAACTTCTTAGGCTATGTTTGTTGCTAATAAAACATACTACAGATTGGTATGACAAAATAAATATGTTTATTTTGGCTCACAGGTCAACATCTTTTTGTTGGGATATTTGCAATGACTCAAAGGACTGGGGACTGAAAAAACAGAGAGACAATCCCTCAAGTTTCATTTTTTTCTCTTGAAGCCAACACTATCTAAGGACAAAATAGTCTTTCAATTAGTCTAATCTTAGCCACCTCTAAAAAAGTCCCCCATCTCAGAGTAAAATAGTTGAATTCAGTTTCTACCATCTTAGGACCTCACACTTGAAATTCTACTCCCACATAAGTCGTGAAAGAACAAAAGAAGGACAGCAATACCACAGGAAATTTTTCTCTTAAATGTATAATAGATTCTCTTATGGTATATTCTTTATTTCTATAGAGTACTTGTAAAAAGCTGTTATAAAGAGAAAATCATTAGTATACTTCTTTAAAAAGCAATGGACTTAACAATACATTTGCTACTAATTTTTTTAAACAATGCACATAGTACTCAAATGTGTGAGGGAGGAAATCTGACGGTCTTTTATAAAAAGTGAGGAAAGAAAGTACTCAAGAAGTGAGCTTTCTGAATAGGGCTCAGAATGGTTAACACTCCCACAGCCACTGTTAAAAGAACTGTGGAGCTGTCACTTCAAAAAGCAATTAGAAATCGAGCAGGGGATTGAGGAAACTCTCTGAAAAGTAATTAAGAATCATAGTAGGAAAAATGAGGGGGAAAAAAAAAACAAATGCGTTCTAGCTGACACTCTTGGATTCCAAATTCTTTGTAGTTTCAAAATCAATACCAATTGATGACTCTTTTTCTTTGATCTGCTGCCCTCATGTATTAAAAAAATCCTCACATTAAAAATTATGGTATGTACAAAAGCACAAAAAAAACCTCTTTATTGCAATTTTAAAATGTCTCTCATGTTAGAGAAGTATTAATTAAAAAAATAAAAATGATTTCAAGTATTATAAAAAGAATGAAATTATAAAATATTACTAGTATGGAAGTAAAAATGTAGTGATTTCTGAATATACAATTGTCTCTTAATAAACCCTTTGAAGAGAAAGGGAAAGAAGAATTAAGATATAAACAAAATTATACAGATGTAAAATTGTAAGACAGTAAATTGAATAAGCTTATCTGAAAATAGAGAACATTCATATGACCATAGACAATGTAGAACTTTAATTTAATGTGCTTAAAGTTTTTAAATTTTCTTTTCCATTTAAGCTACTATTACTTTTTATAATGTACAGCATTTGTATGATTCAATATATATATATATATATGAATTGCAAAAAGTAACTTTCATACATTTCTCTATCTAATATTTCTGTCAGAGATAATTATTGTTTCTATTTTCCTGTATAATCTCATCCAGTTTCTACTCATAAATATATCTGTACTCTTTCAAAGGGTTTAAAAGACATTCTCATTGTTTTATTCTTTTGAGCTGAACATGAAAAGCAAGGGAAACATTCCTTGTTCTTCCATGTCTCTGCTAATGTACCCTTGTTTTGCTCCTGCCTGGATCTATCTTCTTTTCACTCCCCTTATTCTATCTGCTCCTGTATCCTTTGGTTACACTGTGGTATAACTTCCATGATTTTCTTCTTCAGCTCAGCATTTTTGTTCCACTTAGAAGCAAGGGTACACGTTTCTGCTGAGTTTCTAAAACAATGATAGTCATTATTCTTCCATCAAAATCTCAAATTCGTTATTGATAGAAATCACCTAGAGGTGACCTCGACCTATAATCTCATATGTAAGATAATATTGTCCAAAACTACACACAGAGACAGGAGATGCTCCTCAGACTCCATCCTCTTGGCATAAGCTATGAAGAAAGCTAAGTACCCGCAATCTGGAAAGCTAGGCATGCATCTCACTAAGGGATGTTTGCCTGGATGACTGTTGTCTTTCTGTCTTCTTCTGTAGTGCACTATTCTGGACAGAAACATACAGGCCAACTACTGTGGCCTTGGAGCAAGAATAATTTTCAAGCAAATCAACTCCATGGTTTTTTTTTAAACAGGGCTACTAATGTGCTAATAAGAAGAGTTATTATTAGCAGACAAGGATGAAAGCCAGAAGTGGTGGCTGGTTTGTAAATAGGAACATAAAAAGATGTAATCAGAACTCGCATGATGTGACACTTGAGGCTGCTTATGTCATAACTCCTAATGTGTTTTATTCTTGCGTTATACACATATAGCAATGCCTGCAAAATTCTCCATTTATTACACATCCTTAACTGAATTGGGGAACGGAGAGTCTTAAAGACCAGAATAATGAGGAGAGGCAGTGGACTAACTCCTTTCCACGTTTCTTACATCTGAACTCTTGAAAAAATTCATATGAAGTGTAATATGGCCATAAGCCTCGTGTAGTGACCACACAAATACATACAAGAAAATGATTGAGAAAAAGGGGATTAAAAACTTTATTTCTGAAGAGCACAACTGTGTTGAAAGTAAATTTAATTTTGGAAATTATTTTTTGCATATTCATTCGCCTAAAGAAAAGATGAAGAGACAACCCACATTAGCTGCCACTGCAAGAAGGCCTGTGGGACACCTGAATAGCTTTGGGCTTGGATATCTCTCCCCCCCTGCTTTCTTGCTTGGCCCATCTGGGATATGGAGAGCAAAAAAAAAAAAAAAAAAAAAAAAAAAAAAAAAAAAAAAAGCAAAGGTGAGTTGGGCATGGGCCACAACTGAAATTAGCAGCTGTCCGGAGGACTGTGGGACACTTGATCAACTTTGGGCTTGGATTTCTCTCCACATCCTGCTTACCAGTATGGCCCACTTGGGACACAGAGAAAAAACAAGCAGAGCTGAGTTGGGTGCAGGCCACAACCCACGTTACCAGCCATCCCAAGAAGGACTGTGGGACACATGGGCAGCTATGGTTATGGATCTTTTTCTGTCCACTCCTTTCTGTCCTGGCCTATCTGTGTCACAGAGAGTAAACAAACAGAGGTGAGTTGGGCCCAGGCACAAGCCACATTGTTGACCATACCAAGGAGGCTTGAATGGCACCAGAGCAGCTTTTGGCTTGAAGCTCTCTGAGCCTGCTGCTCTCCTGCCTGAACCAACTTGCACATAGACAGGAAAGCCAGGAGATGAACTTTGCACAGGCTACAACACCTTTTGTCCACCATTCAGAAAGTCTTGAATTTCTTTCTTGTGCCTAATGAAGACATATTGCCATGGCTGCTGTTGATTCTGTTTTTAAGTTGGTGTCTTGGCACTTGGGTTTGGGATAACTAAAGGTATAGGTGCTTTTCTGCATTTGTCTTAATTGAATGAGTGTTTTATTTCTTGGTTTCTGTTTCCATTCTGTAGTTTTGGGAGATTATGATTGCTGGGTGTTGCCTGTTTTACTGGTAGCTTATCTTTTATATTCACTGAGGATGCCTACTGGTGTTGTAGGCCTGGTAACTAGGATGAATTGAGGAGAGGAAGGTTGCAGGAAAAGGTCTTTTTAACCTATTGGTGATGGGGTCAGAGAAGAAAAGGTGACCACAGCATGTTTCCAGCTACAAACTTGGAGACAAGATGGTTTGTGTTGGAATTCCAGAGCAGTAGTAGATGTGAGGGTCTTCCTTCAACCTACTTGTTTCCTTAGGAGTAGCTTCCCTTGTATTAGTAGATGTGCCTGCTTGAATTGGGGTTTGGGACAAGGCAACATCGGGTGCAAAAGAATCTAGAAACAGTGTTTAAAGACATCCACAAATGTGGCTGGGGCTAAGGGAAGTTTTCAGCTGGTGTTTTTTGCAGTGTTAGATATGAGAGTGGGGGATTCTGTTTGGGGTAACAGAGAACAAGGACACAGTCTTGGTCAGCTTACCTGTTTTGTTTTTGTTGTTGTTTGTTTGTTTTGTTTTGCCAGGCATGGCCTATTATTTAGCTAGGGTGTCTTCTGGAGTTAGGTTCTAGGATACAGCAATGGCTGTGTGTGAAAGAGCTAAAGAAGGGATGATCTGTAGAATCCACAGGACATGTGAGGAAGTGTGAGAGAAGGCTGAACTCAGTGTTCTGCTGCAGGACTAGGAGTGAGACTAAGGGACTAGGTCAGGGGAAACAGAGAGAGCTCCTTAGTCCTCACACTCACAGATGAATGTAGTTACTACCTCTCATCAAAAAAGCTTCATGTTACAATAAGTGGAAACTAACAAACAATTACAACAGGACAAAATGAAAAGTTCAACAAATTATGTGGAGTCTAAACCCATAGGATATATCTAGATCATAACTCCTGTATCTGTGGCTCAGGAAAAAAAAATCCCAAACACCAAGAAGTCAGTTGTAAAATGTCAATACCAAACAATGACAATATTAATATACATGCTCATGTGGAAGTGATAGAGTTACATGGAGTTCTTTCAATAGACAAAGAACTACAGACAGCTAATGACTCCTAGACAAAGAACAGTAGGCAGCTAATGACGTCTTCCAGGGATAAAACACATATTGGTTATCTAGTACAAAATTTTTAACTTTGGAATCTTTATACTTAATCAATAAATTGGACTTGGTGGGGAGTATGTAGTATATTATATGTATATATATATAATGTATTTCTCTGTGTGTGTGTAACAATAATGATCAAATAAAAGTTTTCAGTTTGAGAACGAGGATGTATGGGAAGGATTGGGGGTTACCAAGGTGTGGAAGGAAAGGGAAGTGGAAACTGATGTAATTCTATTTTAATTATAATTTAAAAGTAGTAACATTATAGAGTTGATGATGTCATTAAAACGTATGTTGAATATATTTACTTTTGGCATAACACTTCTTTTCTTCTCTTCACTTATTCAACTATAAAACCCTAAAGCAGTATGTAAAATGTTGCTCAAGAATCTGCATTTGATATTTTGGTCTTTTAAGTTCATATTGTAGGATAAATAGAGTTTATGAATAGCAAAAATAAAATTTGAAAATTAGAAATATGGCACTTTAGAGACTTGCCAGTATTTTTACAGAAATGTAAAGATGGATGTTGAGTGGCAAATATTATTATCTTTTATTTACTTATTTGTTTGTTTGTTTATTTGTTTTTCATGTGCATTGGTGTTTTGCCTTCACATGAGGGTGGCAGATACCTGGTAAATGGAGTTCTAGACAATTTTGAGTTGCCAGGAGGGTGCTGGTTATTGGCCTTGCATTCCCTAGAAGGGCAGCCAGTGCTTTTAACCCTGAGCCATCTCTCCAGTCTTGGCTAAAGATTTTCAATCACTCAATTTAAATCAATAAAAAATATAAAGATTAATTTGCTTTTTATGTAAAGTAATATTGATCATAAATCAAATATTTGTTTTTTCTTGTTTTGAAATGCTTATATTACTGCCATATAGATTGTTTTGAGAGACAGTGTCTAATATTTTCCAGGCTGACCTGAATCTCACTATCTAGGTAACATATCACTGACATCTACCTTTAACCTTTGACATTCTGACTTGTGAGTGCTGGTTTCGCAGTCTGCTTACAATCCACATTTGCTTATATATTGCTGGAATCTAAGTCAAGACTCTCATATGCTTTGCAGTGGTTCTATTACTAGAGTTATTTCCTTAGGCCTGGATAGATAGATATTTTGAACTATTATAGCTAAATGGCCTTTTATATGGAAGTAACTTTAAAATCACATGATAGCTTTAATATATTGCAAGACGCACTTCCTTCTTCCTTCCTTTCTTCCTTCCTTTCCTTCTGCATCTGATTCATCTACTCCTTTGCCCCTTTGAAAGTTTAATCTTCTCCAACTTTTCATTTTACTATTATATTTCATCCCTTCTCCTCTGCTTCTTTGTCATCCCGTATGTCTTTACCTTCATTCCCTTCATCATTGTGTTTGATTATGACCTTAGGACAGACATTTAAAACAGCTTTTCTACAAGATTCTCAATGGGAATTAATGTCTAGCTTAAGCTCTGAAACTTTCATTCCCTCACCTCTGAACAAAAACAGGAATAAATCATTTTCTGAAAGCTATACTGAATAAAACAAATATGTAAATACAGATATAGTCAGTAACCTGGATTTCCCTATTTGCCTCACATTAGTAAATCAATTTAACCCTTATACTTTATAAAATTAAATTTTACTTACCCAAAGGAAACAAAACAGTAAACTAGTGCTTATAATCTAAATTTAAACAAATTTATTGACAAACATAATAAGTATGTGTCAGCTAGGTTACACAACTAGTCACCATTTGAACTCCAATATGGCAGTTTCACAGTACTGAACTAAGAGCAGTCTGTGGCTGCCAAGCAACGTTCATCATTGGGATTGGTCCTACCAAATTAACAAATATTAACTCATTTTTCTATTTCATCATTGGCTCCTGCACATGATTATTTTTAGACTAAAAATTTGCATTGTAGAAAATGTCAATTTTTCATTGACAAAAAGATTTTCATTACTATAAAATTTTAAAATTTGCTGAGTACATTTGTTTTAAAACTCATGCAAGAATAATTGATACTGTTGTTAAATGTGACTTCCCCTAAAAGATATTTTATTAGAATCAGTGTTTTCAATATGTTAAATGCTCTTAGAGAGATCTTTTCTAACATTAATACCAATTGTAAAACTAGTTGGTATGTTACTATTAAATATAATTGCTAAAGTGACTACTCATGAATATGATCACATATAACAAAGATTATAATATGCTCTCAAGTAACAAATATATAAACTACAAATCCCCAAAACTAGACAGTAAAGGTAAATGTTATAATTTGCAGTGCACAACTGTTTGTTACATTCTTAACATTAACTCATTTACTCTCAGAAAAAAAAAAACACACCCCAGAATTAGCAACCTAACATAATAGTGGTTTGGGTTTTTTGTTTTTTATTTGTTTGTTTGTTTTTACTTAGAGGCCATCATTCTCAGGACCAGGAATGCAGCTCAGTCGTAGGTTTGCCAAGGATACAAAGTTTTAGATTTATCCTAACCATAGACAACAAACTAAAGGAGAAAGATAAGAAAAAGGAACATTAAAAACTCTGTCAGTGTTGAAAAGGAAATATGATCATAAAAAATTAATATCCATCGCTGTACTAACTCCTAAGCTGCTAAGCTTGTAGCATCTTTGAACACTTTTAATCTATATATATACAGGCCTCTGGTGTGTTATATTATGCCATTGTACATAAGGAGGACATTAAAACTCAAGCAATTAATTATATCAGAGAAGTGATATGTTTGTCATAGGCAGTGTGATACTAAACATGGCAACGAGACCTACTGAAAAATCTCATTTTAATCAAAGATTTGTTGTTTTGTTCAGTGCCAAAAATCATATGAGGTGTTAAGTAAACAAGCAAATGAGCAGCTGAGTTGAAGAAAAGCATTGCAAGCCACAGAGAAACCAGCGAGAATGTGGAAAAATCAGTGATAATTAATGAACTCAGTGTGCCTATGGATAAAACTTCATGTTTTTTATTTTCTTTTTATTCACTTTAAAATATTTTTCACTTAAAACACAGACACTAAAAACAATTAATAAATGGGACCTCATGAAACTGAAAAGTTTCAGTAAGACAAAAAAATACCATCAATAGAACCCAACAGCAACCTACACAATGGAATAATTTTCACCTGTTCCACATCCAATAAAGATCTCACATCCAAAATATAACAAGACTCCCCAAAACTAGACATGAATGAAACAAACCAATTTAAAACATGGAGAACATATCTAAACAGAATTCTAAATATAGGAGTTTTAAATGATGAGAAACACATAAAGAAATGTTCAACATCCATAGCCATCAGGGAAATTCAAATCAATACTACTGTGACATTCCTTCTGAAATGTCACAATGGCTAAGATCAATACCACAAGAGACATGACAGTTTATGATGGCACCAATGTGTGCCAAGGGAAACATCACTCCATTGCTATTGGGTATGCCGATTTGTCCAATCACTATGAAAATCAATAAGGTAGTTCTTCAGAACATTGGGAATTATCCAAACCTTAATACCAATTTTTACACAAAGTATTCTTCATCCTACCACATGGACACTTGTTCAACTATGCTCATAGCAGATTTATTCATAATAGCCAGAAACGGGAAACAACCTGAATGTCTGTCAACCAAAGAATGGACAAAGAAAATGTGATACATTTACACAATGACGTATTAAGCACCTGTTAAAATAATGACACCATGCAAATTCACAGAAAAATGGATGGTACTAGAAAAAAAATGCTCCGAGTGAAATAACCATGATCCAGAAAGATTAGTATTGTATGTACTCACATGTAAGTATATATTAGCTGTAAAGTAAAGGATAATCACGTTATTATCCACGGGCTGAGAAAGGCTAAGAAACAAGGAGGGCTTAAGTGGTGCACGTAAGGGTGCATATATCCCCCTGGGAAGGGGAAATAGAATTGCTCAGCTGTGGGAAGGTGGGTATGGGAATAAGAAGGATCAGTTGGGAAAGAGGAATAAGGGTGATTGGAAAGCATCTGGGGCATCATCTGGAAATTTAATGCAGAAAAAAAAAAAAAAACTACTTTAGACACCAAACCAAGCACAAAAATCAACCTACAATCTGTCCTGCCTGCAAGATGTACTGGGGCAATTGTGAGAGTGGCCAACTGTTCTAGTTAGAGGTCCACACTTTGAGAAGTAGCCCACACCTGGTACTGCTTGTATGATTTGGAGCTGTAGGCTGTTTATTCCAGGGACCTAGGATACAACAAAAATACAATTGGCCAAAAATTTTAATGAAATAAAAATAATTCCTAATGATGTTCAGCTCTTCTCATAGATCAGTGCCTAACCCAGTTGTCATAAGGCAGGGTGCCACTGGCAGATGATGAGGGTGGATGCACAGACCCACAGCCAAACATTTAGGTGGAGAGGCATGCCAGATTGGCTCCATCAGGTCTCTCCCTTTGGATTTCAAAGAAATACCATAGAAGACTGATAGAAAGAGTTTTGGGAGTTAGAATGGTTGAAGATACAGGGAGAGCAAGGCCCTATAATCAACTAAGCAGGGCTCACAGAGCTGAAACAGCAATAGCAAAGCCTTCATAACTCTGCACTCAGTTCTCTTCATAAATGTTATGGTGGCAGGCTTACATGCAGATATGGTTATTAACCTATGTGTGAATGTTAAATGTTTAGTTTTGCTAAGCAATCTACAGTTCATATAGCCACAGATGTTAAGCAAAGAATAAGGGACTATAGCGGAAGGAAATATCTGCCTATAAAAGGGAAATAGCTTAGTTATGGGTGGAGGTGGGAGGAGATGCAGACTGTCATAGAAGACCATATGAAGAGTGGTATGGAAACAGGCACAAAGGAGAAAAAATGATGAGGCATAGCTAAAACTAAGGGTCCTTGTGAGGTGATATGAAAACCTAGCAGAGCGGAAGCTTCTTAAAATATATGCATTAAATACATCTAAAAGAATTACCAAAGAACAGAGGACCCAAACCGCAACTAGACATCTTGGGTTATGTCTAATTAAATTGTTGACCAAAAAACCCCCTACACAAACCCACAAACAACACAAGCTACTGACAAGATTTGACTTCTCTCCACAAACTTATGCTAAGTCCCATTGATGATGAAAAAAAAAAAAAAAAAGCATAACTCATTGAACTTGGAGAAGTTGAGCTGGTGCCTATGTACTGTAATTCTTAGTGTTTATTGTACTGGCAGGTACTCTGCATACTCTGCTACTGCCAGGGAAGAAGAATAACACCAATCTTGCCATGAACACTTGGATCTACAACGGTAACCTGCTTATAAGATAACACTGGTGTAATATGCCACCAAAGTTGTAGGAGTAACCAACCACAACCTGATCAGATTTAAGGCCTACTCTATGAGGTGAAAGACATGATCAACCCTGTTCAGGTGTCATAGAAACAAACACTCGATAGGCTGTGGACCTTAGAGAAAGTATCTGTGTATTTCTTAGCTATAATCACAGAAGCTTCCCCCTGCAGTAGACACAAACAAGACAGAGATTAACAACTAGAAAATATGCTGTGAGTGAGAAACATTGGAACATTTGACCAAAATGTAATATTGTCATCAAATCCTCTACCTCAAGTACCAAAGAACTACAGAAGAGTAGGCAGAAATATTGTAAGAGACAATAAAGATGGAATACACCAAGAAATGAAGGCCTTCTAGATGCAATAGGACTCATGCACATATTAATTCACAGAGATTGTGACAACATGCACAGGTCCCCCAGAGGTCTAGGCCAGATGGAGTCTCAGCACTGAGAGCTGAAGAGGATACAAGCCCTCCTGCAAAAATAAGAAGCTGCCTCCAATTGATAATCACTCACAAAGAAAATTTATTTTTATCCCATATTGGCTTTGGGTTTAAAAGCAACAATGAAGGGCAGACTCCATGCCTCACATTAAATGGACTGCACAAAAGAAACTCATTGATATTCAGGAGAGTTTTTTCATTTTTAATTCTTTGTCTTAACATTTTTTTCCTTTCCTTTTCTTTCTTTCATTCTTTCTTTCTTACTTACTTTGTTTCTTTGTTTCCTCTCCTTATTCCCTTTTTTCTCTTTAGATTATGTAGTATGATTTAATGTTCTGTGCTTTTATGGAATTTCTGTGTGTGCAGAGTTGTATGTGTGTGATTGTGTATGTCTATATGTGTTTCTTGCGCTCCTTATCTGCTTCTTTTATTTTCTCTTTGTTTATTTTGCCCGGCTCTTATTGCTTTTCAAGGATTTCTCCTTTTTTTCTCATGGGACAGAAAGCTAGCAAAAATGGTATAGAGTTGAATGAGGTGAGGAGGATCTGAGAGAAAAATGAAGAAGGGAAATTATAATCAGAATATAGTGCATTAAAATCTATTTTCAATAAAAATCAAGTAAAAATATTCATTCTCAATATGCCAGAAAAGGTGGAAATGAACTAATCCACTTAATAAAACTAAATCAGCCTCTCAGCTTTTTAAATTGATTTAAGTCTCCAGATATACATGTATGCTTTTCAATGTTTCAAATGGGTATTTATATAGATGTTATGAGATAATATTGAATAATGAAATTAGCAAATCCAAAAATATTGTAGTAAAGATGGAAATCCAATAGTGCAAGAATAAATAAATGTAATAAGAGTATACACCAGTATACAAGAGATAAACAACAGTTAGTACTCCATGCACAGACATTTCCAGGACAGAAGCCAGCCCTATAACTAACCTTTTGTTTTCTTCTTTCTTTTTTCTTTTTTTCTTTCTTTCTCTTCTTTTTCTTTGGTACTTTGTATCTGGGATATACAAGAGTGGAACACACAATGATGAGAGCTGTGACACAGGCATTCCCAGGATGAGTCATCCATGAGAGAACACTACCACAGGTGTTCAGTTGAGCACAGTATGAAGTCTGTGGATGTCACATTGCCCGAGACTATTCCGGTTTCATTATTACAGTCCAATACCTCTACATGAACAATGAAGCTTCAAACTCAAGTATTTGGAATGTATTGACCAATAAAATTCTTTAGTATTTTGCAAACACGTTAAAGAGCAGAGATACACAGAAAGCAAATATGTTTAAGGACGGTGTACAAATCGTGATTTCATAGTTTTCTGACTCTGGATGTGACTTATGAAGCAACATTAATCCTAGGCAGGAAAGAGTCTTCGTCTTCAGCATAAACTGAAGACTGCTAATGTCAAAAGTAAATTCCTTCAACTTCAGAAAACTTGCAGATATAAGAGTATTCTTCCATTCATCATGTACTTATGCATAGAAGATGTTTATAAGTGTTCTACGGAAGAAACAATGGCATAACAATATATAGCAGAGTCCAATGATGGATGGACCTGATTAATATTGTGTGCTTAGAATAACAGATACTTTTTTCCAAACTCAGTTTGCTGACATGTTAGCAGGTACATAGCCACAGTGGACTGTTTTTTTTTTTTTTATCACAAAACTAGCAAACATTAGACACCCATAGCTACCTGGACACATTGTTGTCAGAAATTAATTTTAAATGCCATTTTGCTTATAATATTTTATAATTCTTAAATATTTTAATTTTTCTCATGTTATTTTTCCTTTGATGCAGAAAAAGGAATGCTATTAAGATTGATAGCTGGAAAATTCTGGAAATGATGAGATTCAAATGCTTTATAATTTATAATGGTATAGTGTATAAAATAATAGTTTTAAGAAAAAAGGACAAAGAAGTAAAGACAACACTAGAACAGCTGCTCATACAGTTCCCCAATAAATATGCACCTGATTGGAAGACTCAACTCCAATTAATGTCTGCAATTATGTAGGACATACCCGGTGAAAAATAATGAAAGTCATAATTTGGCCAAAGAGATGAATGTACATAAAATCAGCCCCACCTCTTTGTTCCTGAAAATTTTTGTATTTATGCTTATGTATGTATGTATATATGTACTCCTATGTACATATATATGTACAATCATGTTCAGAAATTCTTAAGTAAGCAATGTTTAAATGTATAGAGAAACATAGAGCTATGTAGGTATTTACCTTTACATTTATGTGAGAGTTCGCATGTGACTATACATGTGTTTCTGAGTGTGTGTGTGTGTGTGTGTGTGTGTGTGTCATTTGAGCAAAGGTGTGGATGAAATGACTATTGATTTATATTCCAGTGCAAGTGTCTATAGCCCAATAAATATATTGGTATTAGATTGATTCAGACATCTTAGTTGGCAAGAGGCTTGAGCTGTCTGAAGGGAGACAAAAATAAAAGAAAAAAGATACTTTGCATAATTTGAAAGATTGGTTATAGCTGCAAAACATACAATAGCTATAGCATGGACATAATTAAGGCTGAGGTAACAAAATTTATGTACCTCAAGTAGCAGGAATTTATAAGTAGCTGCTAACTAGTTATTAATCCAGTGATTTTAGGGTGAACAATTTATATTTGGTTTAATAATTCTTTTTATTCATAAAGGAGTACCTATGACTTTAATACTTTAAAATTCAACACATTTTATTTAATGGCATCAGTGAATGTTTTACACGCATTTAAAAATGTATGCATATTCTGGTGGCATTTGTGATGATCTATTAGATCAGTTTTCATTATGGTATTTCCTCTACACCTCATACATTTAGTTTTTAATCAAATATTAAAGAATTTTATAATTTATGATATGATTTATTCATTTCTTCTTTCTGTTTATATCTTATTTCATGTATCTTGATGTTCCATTGTCAGTTGCTTGCATACTTAACCTTTGTTCTTTTCTAAAATATAATCATAATAAGTTCATACTTGGTACTAGTCTGACCTAAAATCTGTCTGTGTGATATTAATAAAGCTACCTCATTAGTCCGCTGTTGAATATATGTTGTTTTCATTTTATCCAATTTAAAAATGT
>NW_026131553.1:0-46421 GCF_903995435.1 Acomys russatus
GAGATAGAAGAGAAAAGAACTTACAGAACACCTATTGATTTTGTTTCTCCAGAGAATCCAGCCTGGCCAGAAAAATTTAACAAATCTTCTTAAAAAATATTTGAGAGTGGTTTCTGTAGAATTCAATCTCTGCTTAAAGAACAGTGGAGAAGAAACATAGGTGAGAGCCCCGCTGGCTGCCACAGCCTGCTGCCTGCTTACCTAGCCCACCTGCGGTGCTGTACCCAGGCTGCCTAAGGAGCTCTTGCCTACAGAAAGAGCTGTCTGCATTTTATAATGAAACCTCCTAAGAGCTTTTCTGGCTACTCTTGCACCTGCAGCCTGCGTTCCACTCTTTCCTCCCTCTGGGTTTGCCGCCCCCTCCCACCCGTTGCCTTTCACCATCAATAGAAGAAATTGTCCTCTGTAATCCATGCACATAGTTCAAGCAGATAATGCCAAGCCACAGTTTCAGCATCCAAAACGGAGGCTGCACCACATTACTAGAGGATCCCAAGACTTGGAGGGCAGAAGTAAAAAAGTGATTTTCTAGCTCGTACTGTACCCATTTTTGCTGAATATATGGCCTTGAATTGATGTCACTGTTTAAGGACCAGGGCAGAGGCAGCAGTGAGTACCTGAAATTCAGGTCCATTATCAGCCAGAGAGTCATTCTCAACTTTCTGATGCTGTGACTCTTTCATACAGTTCCTTATGTTGTTTTAACCCCAGACATAGAATTATTTTTATTGCTAATTCATAGCTGTAATTTTGCTGCTGCTATGGATTATAATGTAAATATCTGCTAGTCAGGATATCTGATATGTGACCGCCAAAGGAGTCCCAGCTCACAGGCTGACAACCCCCGAGCTGGAAGAAATATTACAGATCACTTAGAATAGAACAGGATAGTAAAAACATTTGACTGTGAGGATTTTTGAAGGCAGCTTGAGATGACATGCACACACATTGAAAATACTAGAATACTTTTTACAATTTAACGTTTTTTTTTTTTTTTTCATGAGGGGTAGTGACTTTGGATAGGGACATACATTCCTTAACTTTGCCAAGGCAGTGTGTGAGTGAATACTGTTGCAATCCTTACTGAAGCAGGATGTGAAAGTTGTATTGATCGCTGAGAATGCCTCATTTGAATTTAAAAATATTTCATTACAGCTCTTCTTGCTCTGGATTATTCTAGTTTCGATGTTTTAAAGTAACGCTTTTCTTTATTCTTTGAGAAGTATATACAATATCTTTAATCATATTCGCTCCCCCCCAACTCCTCCCAGATTTTCTTCCAACTCCCACCTTACCCAACTTCATGTTCTTTCTCTCTTAAAAATAAAAGAAATGCATTCAGTCCAGTTGTGGTTTTGAGTGATGCTTCCATACTCAGGCGTTTCCAGGCCTGTAGTCCATATACCAAGTGTCACTCCACTAAAGAACATTGGCTTTCTATCTCCCAGTAGCAGTGAAATCCCAAAGCTCCTCAGACAGGTGTGAGACTCGGAGCTTATTTCCCTTGCAATTTTGTCTGGCTTGAGCAGGTCTTAAGGCGTCTGTCACAGTCTCTGTGAGGCCAGAATGTGTGTCTTGTCTGTTGTGTCCGAAAATATTATGTCTTTGAAATCATCATTGCTGCTGGCTTTGATATTTTTTGCCCCCGCCTCTACATAGATCCCTGAGCCTTGAGGGAAGGGAGTGATATAGACATCCCATTTAGGGCTGAACATATATAGATGTAGATGTATGTATGTATATATGTGTGTGTGTGTGTGTGTGTGTGTGTGTGTGTGTGTGTGTGTGTGTGTATTCAGTTGTGAGTCTCTCTGTTAATTATCATCTACTGCAAGAAGAAGCTTGTACAATAAACGCTCAGAAGTACAGCAATATGCCATTGGTAGTCATTTTAATGCTATGCCCATTTAGCGGAATAAATAGCAATACATTTTTTTTTTAAATGCCTATGTTTTCTCTAGCTTCAGGCACTTGGGTAGAGGCTCTCTCTCATGGAATGGGCTTTCAATCCATTAAGAAAGTGGGTGGTTACTTTCTACGTGAGCGTACCTTACCAGGCAGGTCATTATTGTAGCTTGTAAAGTTTATAGCTAAATGAGGTGATGGTTACTTTTATTGTCTGGTAACATGTATAATACCTTCCAGCAATATGAATGCTAGGCAGCAGAAATAAAATATGAAGCCTCAAGTTCAATCCCAGATAGATTTCTCCATGTTCTATGACGTAAATATGTCCAGCTTTCACAACGGTTTCCTTCTATAACGCTGTGGTGGGTCACTAAGGATCCTGGCAATGGCTTGTGATGTGTGGAGAGTCTGTGGATTCCCGCTTGGCCGAGAACTCAAAAAGAAGTAACCACTTATGGCTTCCTGTGTTAATGGCCATCTAGTGAGGAGGAGATGAAGATGGTAGAGCTCTGGGTGGTACCCTACATTTGGTTCTTGTATAGAAGTCAAGCAAAGCCTGGAAGCTGCCAGGACTCTGCACTCAACCATCTACCTTCTGAACAGACCAAGCTGTTTCCAAAGCAGGAAGGAGATAGAAGATACACAGGAATGGTCTGTGGGTGGAAGGTGGCAGAGCAGTGAGAACCCTGAAACTCAGGGTGCCATTGGGAAGTATTCTGCAGGATATGACTTAGCCAGGGGACGTGTGATACTGGGAGTTTTATTTGACATCATATGGTGTCTAGCAGTGGTTACTCCCTTCCCCCACCATTATATGGTAATTCTATTTGAATTTTTATATATGTTTATATTTTAGGAAGCTTCTATGGTAATAGGTTTATATTTATTTATTTATTTATTTATTTTAATGTTTAAAGGCTCCTTTATTTTAAGTGAAGGAAAGTGTTCACTTTAACTTCTCCTAGAGAATCCATAGAGAACCTTAGAAGGTTATCCCTGACGGTTAACATTAGTAAATGCATCATCTAGCTAAAGTGACAGCCTCACTTCTGTTTTAGTCTCACACTCGTGACAAGTTGAGCTTACAGTGGCTGCCAGCACTCAGCCTCGCACATGTTTGCTTTCCTCGTGTGTGTGTGTGTGTGTGTGTGTGTGTGTGTGTGTGTGAGACCCTCTGCATTACGCCGTGCAGCACCCTTCACGCTATGCTGTGCATTACATCAAGACTTCCATTTCTGCGAGTTCTCTTCCGTGTGTGCCAGATGGAAGCTCTGGGGTAAGCGGCAGCCTTCTGTGAACTGTGTGTCTTCGCTCTCAGAAAGGAACTCAGTACTTGAATCTGCCTGATGCGCTCTGAGGAGAGCTTGCCTGCCGCCTTTCTGGTAGTTCACTGTTGTGTGCATTTCTACCAAATGCCTCATCGTCTCTGGCAGTGCCTCCTCTTCGTTACTTGACACATATTACTCTCTATATTTCCAGTGGGAAGAAGTAGTTCTCACACTGTGAACATGGCCCCAGAAGCACTCCATCTCTTTTGCTTAAAAGCCCCACATGCCCAAACAATATTATCCTGCAACATAGAAATCTCTTTCAGGAAGAAAACATTTTTTATCTTTTAAAAACTATCTTACTTAATAGTGTGGTTGAGGAGCTTTATGGTCTCCTCCAAAGACAATACTGTTGACGTATTGAACTTTTTCTTTTAGTCTTGTGCATCATCAGTTCCTCACCACTTCCTGGTGGGTCTAATCTAATGACTGTTTACTCCAAAGACAATGCAGTCATGAGCTGTGTTCACCTTCAGTTTTGTCATGTAAATGACAGTAAGAAAGTCTTAGAGAGAAGGTCAACTTTTAGGGAACATATATAAGGTATGTGTCACGTTTCTTAACATACATTAAGTACTAAATAATTATTGATATTACAGAAAAATATCTTTGATGTTTTAAATTTTTATTTTGTTTTTGATAATGCATATGTTGTGTCTAGTGTAAATGTGGGTAGGTGCCATGGAAACCAAAAACAGGCATCATATCCCTTGAGATGAAGTAACAAATGGTCATGACTTGTGTGCTGTGTGTGCTCTACTAGGGCAGCACACACTCTTCACAGCCCAACTACGTCTCTGGCCATTCTAGGCCTTTTAAAATATTTTTTCTCACCTTTATGAGCTCTTGACCAAATCTTACACCCAAATAAATTCAACAAAATATAGGAGAAAACGTCTGTAGATTTTTTTCTATTTCTTTTATTGAAAATATGCTTTTTTTTCACACAATATATTTTAATTACAGGTTTCCCCCTCTCTAAATTCTCCAAGAGCCTCCCACCTCACCTTCCACGTAAATTCAAATCCTTTCTCTGTTTCTGTCTATGGATGTTAGAAAAAAACCAAATTGACGTCTAATTAATAATTATAAAATAAGATAAAACCAAAAGAAAACAAACCAGAATAGGATAAAATAAAGCAAGAGAAGAAAAATAGAAACAGAAAAAAAGAAAAAAAAATCCACAAGAGACACATATAGAAGTGAAGAAGCATGTGTTCATACATACCGGGATCCTATTAAAACAAACCAGAACTCATAAGGTGAATTTTCTTTAAATTTTCTGACAAACCTTCATGAGACAACCTCCAAAGATGCCACTGAGTTCATTTGTGTTGGCCTTCAATTGCTGGGCATGGTTTCTGCTCTCAGGTATGGTTCACCCCACCCCCACCCCCCACCCCCACCCCCCACCCCCACCCCCGCCCAGTGAGATTCCTCTGGGCTGGAGAAAAATGATTTTTCTTAGCTTTTGGGTTCAGGATTAGGGCTTGTGTCTACCTCAGTCAGTGCTGGAACTCCCTCTGGCACAGACACATGCAAGCCCTAGGCATACTGCCAGTGTCTGTGAGTTTATATTATTATCAGCCTTGTCGCATTTAGAAGACCTTGTTTTCTTGATGGCTTCCATTCCCTCTTGCTGCTGTACAAGTTTGCACTCCCTCCTACAATGAGTGAGGAACTTTATAGATCTTTTTTTTTTTTTTTTTTTTTTTTGGTTTTCGAGACAGGGTTTCTCTGTGTAGCCTTGGCCATCCTGGACTCACTTTGTAGACCAGGCTGGCCTCGAACTCACAGTGATCTGCCTGCCTCTGCCTCCCAAGTGCTGGGATTAAAGGCATGTATAGATCTTGTTTTATTTCAAATACTACTTGTGTGGGTACTGTGGATGTAGACCAATGTAGAGTGTTTGCATAGCATGCAAGAGAACCAGGGTTTTATCCATAGCACAGCAAACGCCTATTCATAAAGCTGCATGGCTCTTCTGGTGCCTCTCAGTGGTTCTACGTACAAGCGCTGATAGCTGATGGTGTTAGGAATCCAGCCATGTCCCCCTTAGTGGAGTAGCATTACATGTCCCAGCATCCAGACGCTTTAGTCCCAACACAGTCCCTCTCTTTCCAAAACCATAGTCCTTGCCTGAAGTGAAAAGTGAACCACTAATTTTTTTTTTTCTTTTTTTGAGACATGGTTTCTTTGTGTATCTCTGAATGTTCTGGAACTTGTTTTGTGATTGAACCACCATTTTTGAATGGGTCTGTATTATGTCCTATTCTGTCTGTCCTTTTAAACATGAAGGGATGACACCTGATGGAGGCTTCAGGATGACGCCAGGTATTACTAATATTCCTGAGCTCCATATTAGTGTCAATGCGTCTAAAACCACATAGTCACTCTCTTTCCTCTCCGAACCTTTCCTACCACCCCCTCCAATATATTCTTTTAGTAACATTCCACCAGCAAATCAATTCTCAATCTCTGCCTCTAAGAAAATTGTTCAGACAAGTTTAGAGACCAGATGGGATCAAGCAGAACAGCACCAGATCCTCTAGTCAGGCTCGGGCAGTGTGCTGTCTAGGACTCAGAGCCCTTCATTAACTCAAAAACATCTCAATATGCCCTCAGTTCTTGCTGTACAAAGATGACTCAACAGAAAACGGCTCATTTCTAACAAAGGCGCCTAGTTCCAGCAGACACTGCAAATCCACAGGTCTAATAAGCCTGGAGCGGTAAAACCTGCTTGATTTGAGTACTCTCCTGTCTATTAGCCAAGAGAGCTTCATTAAAGGAAGTGTTTGTCAGAGAGCAGTCTTTCTTGTCTTTTAGAATCCAAACACTACATGGCATAGTGAAGGATATTTCACTGTGTACCAAGGCTGTGTAACCCACTTCTGTTCATCTGTTCTACCTCAGTGTTTTGACAGTCATAGCTGAACACAAGAACAAGCCCGACACCTTAGGCTTCATTCAAAGCATTTGCCCTGTGCTTTGGCTCTGACTCTTTGTCTCAGTCTCCCAGTTTAAAAAAGCACCATATAGTTAGTGTGCAGTTAACACACGCTAGTTTTATCTCCCCATTGTTTATCTAACTGGAAACTTCTAACTACTGAGTAAGGTAAACGCAAGCTGTTATTCCTGAAGTGTGCCCACTCCCACATAGAATAATTACGGAGAATCTGGCAAACTGAAAGTTGTAGGTTCTAGTCTGTTGTTTAATTAGATAACCAGTCCAACAGTGATGCAATGGATAGAGCAACATGGAAGCTGTGTCACATGAGCCAATAGCAGCACCATCTGTAGTTATTGAGAAAAATCTGACAAAGTCTATAGCATTGGGCATTAACTTGAATCATCCAGCAACTTTATATAGCCCATACCTTTTTTTTTTTATAATAATAGGAAAGAGGCTGTCATTTCTCTCATGAACAGTAGGGTATTCCTGCTACTCTGTGGTGGGTGATTTATATGGACATTATGTACTTTTCACTATTTCCAGAAAGAACCATTTAACTTCTGGGCTAACATTAATTAAAGTCAAGAGACATTAAAATTTCATTTTCTATCAGCTTGCATATTATGTACTGAAACTTGGATGTGTTTTACAGAAAATATATTCTTGTATTATGATTCCGAGTTTCATTTTCACATAGCATCTGTAATTGTGGAGTTTGGTGGATGGAGTATATATCCTTATAGTGAGGGTGGGGTAATGTGTTTAAGGAAGATGCCACTAAGTGGTTGAGGAAGGCCCACTTGTGATCTTTCCTCCAGTGATGGGATCCAGGCTTCTGCCCCCTCGTGTCCTGGGGATGGGAAATGAGGGAATTGGGAGATGTGACTTGTAACTCACTATTCCTTTAATGCTTGCTTTTGATTTTTCAGCGAGTTTTTAGCACCATAGAACACATCCAAATTGCCACTGGGAGACAAAGTGCAGAGTTTCTTGGCTTCCAACAAAGTTCTTACCATTACATTCTGTTGAAAGTGTATTAGTTAGCTAGGAATTTAAAAACAGTATATTAAGTTACAGAACTAAAGCCACAAAGTGACAAGATTAATATGTGTAGGGGGTAGAGGATAAGTAGGAACTAGCAGGGTGTTGTGATAGCTGGTGATGCTGACATCCTGAAGAAGTCTCTGAGAGTTTAAGAAGGTCTGGCTGCTAGAACTGAGACTACATGGGCAGCACCCCTGTGTCTGCTGTCGGTACCTTTGGTGAGAGTCACACATGTGGAACAGGGGAGCCACTGATAGGATGAGAACTTGTGGGTATCATCATGGGTAGAAGGAAAGGGTGGAGAGATGGTGATGGTTTCCTTGGAACAAGATATGAATATGTTACAGATAATGATAGTTTACAAGATGCATGTCCATCTGGGAAAAATTGGAGGCAGATGGACCAGTGATGAAGGAAGAAGAAAGTAAGTCAGACTGTATAATCTCTGCTAAGACTGACTATCAACAATGCCAGCTGCTGGCATCTGGAAGAGCCACAGCGGGGGAGGGGGGGCAGGGAGCTGTTTGTGACAAGGAGATTTACTGAAACAGGAAATGGATTGATTTTCTTCTCTGTCTCTGTCTCTGTCTCTGTCTCTGTCTCTGTCTCTGTCTCTGTCTCTGTCTCTGTCTCTCTCTCTCTCTCTCTCTCTCTCTCTCTCTCTCTCTCTCTCTCTCTCTCTCTCTCTCTCTCTCTCTCTCTCTCTCTCTCTCTCTCTCTCTCTCTCTCTCCCCCTCTTTTGTGTGTGTGTGGTGGGGGAAGGCTCCACTAAGCGAATACAGTGGCTAGCAGCGATTCTAAAGTGGAGTTATGGGCGAGTGGTTTACTTGCAGCTCATAGCTGCACACTTTGAGTCTGTGGTTCTGCTCTCTGAGTATTTCAGCGATGTAAAGAATGCTGCCTTTTAGGGCTGAGTTGCTTTCTTAGCTCTTTCCTGTCGCTGGTCAGAGATCTTTCCTTGAATGGGTTTGATTTTGTTTTATTTGAACTGTTATAGTATTTGAAAAATTAATGGTCTTATGGGTTCTAATTATAGAAATAATCCACTGGAACATAGCTCTACACTCTCAAGTCTCTGTGAGCTATGCTCCTCACACATTTGATTGAAGAGTCAAATACTATTGCATTTTTGGAAGTTCTTTTATTTAGCCAGCAGGTTCTAAGCAGCAAAGCCTGTGAATTATTGCAGACTGCCTTGTGCAGCTTAGAACTTGAGGAGAAACATTCTCTCTCTTTCCCCCCTAAGGACTTAGAGGAGTTTTATGGCTGTATAATTACTGTCTTAACTCAAGGGAAAAAAAAAATCGATTCTTTGTCTCGGTCCTGAAACCATCCTTTCTCTCCATGTTTGTTCCCTGTTGTCCTGCAAGGCTGGAATGGGGACATAGCTTCCTTCTCTTGCTTGCCTGTCCTGGTTGGTGATACTTCATTTACATTCTGTGGGAAACAATTGAACAGCCAACTCATTCCATTTCTACCGCATTATGTACAGCTGGAAAAAACCAGCCAACTCTCCTATCAGCATTCTGCCTGTGCATATTCTCCCAGCCTCTGCCATCGTATGACTCCAAAATTTAAAAACCCAAAGGGAAGAATTCAATCTGTATATATTGTGGGATGTCACAATTATTCACATAGATTCACCTTATGATTTAAAAAGGTACTATATCTTTTTTTTTTTTTTTTTTTTTTTGTTTTTTTTGAGACAGGGTTTCTCTGTGTAGCCTTGGCCATCCCGGACTCACTTTGTAGACCAGGCTGGCCTCGAACTCACAGCGATCCGCCTGCCTCTGCCTCCCGAGTGCTGGGATTAAAGGCGTGCGCCACCACACCCGGCTTGGTACTATATCTTTTTTAACAAGTTTCATGTGACCTCAGATCTAATATCCATTATACAATAATCTCTTCTATTCAAACACATATAGCACTCAATAATTAATGTACAGTGTTCACTACACTTTCTCTTCAAACACATCCAAAAGCTATTTGTGGGTATTAATTAATTGGTTAGAATAATTGTTTATTACCTATGTAGATATTTGAATGCATAGATATGAAAATTGATATTTTAAATTGTCATCATTTTCAAACAGGAATATAACTGTTCAGTTAATATAATTCATTTACTCTTGATGGATTCACAGAGACTTCATCAAGTAAAGGAAGAATAGGCATAGAATAAGGAAGAGATTACAGTTGAGATTTTGGGAAGGTTGGAAACTCCTGGAGAAAAAGATCTTATTTTCTGGCTTACTGACTGCATGCATAGTAAGGGCATTTATCCATGCACTTCTTGAACTTTTTCTATATCTTTTCATCCTTCATTTCACCTGAGTAACTCCTACTTTTCAAGTAGCAGCATAAATGCTATTTCCTTGAACAAAGCTTTCAAAATAAAATATCTCATTGCAATGAGCAAAGTACATTCTTAAGGGGCTTCTCTGCCTCACAAAGATAGACAGCAAGTCAGTGCCGTATATGATGTCTTTGAAAGAGTTACAGACTTAGGGAGGCTTGAGAGAGTGTGTGTATGTGTGTGTGTTTGTATGTGTGTATACATCTATGTATATCTGTGTATTTGTGTGTGTGTCCACCCATGTGTGTGTCTAGGTGTGGATGTCTGTGTTTATGTAGTATGTGTGTACATGTATGTGTTTGTGTGTAATTCTGTGTATGTATGTGTGTATGTGGATTTCCGTGTATATGAGTTTATGCTTGCATATGTGTTTGCAAGTATGTGTGTCTGTGTGTATGTGTGCAGATACTTGTGTTTGTGTGTGAAAACCTACTTCAGCCTTATATTATAAGGTTACATTAGATTTTTTTTTTCTGGAGAGATAGTTTCCAAGGACCACGTGTTCTCTTGTGAGCTCTAATTTTGACTGGAAGCTTTCGGTACCAAATTGTACTGTCTGCATGTCACATGATTTTTCCCTAGCACGTTCTAGCTAGTTTTTACTCTTATAGGATTGGATAATGTTCTTACATATGTAAGTTTACGGTAAGCGTCATAAAGCGATAAAAGCCATAAGAGTTCCGTGTATTGATTCACACAACATTTGTCATGGGGTTGATATAGAGAAGGAATTACTGCTGTCATGTCTCATGTGTGTTTGCAAAAGCATGAAGTATGAGGTCTTAGCTTGTTTTCAAGAAATAGACCTCAATGTATATTTTTGAATTTTTCTTCATGTAGCCAAGTGACACCTAAAAGTGAAACGATAATTAACATAATTATCTCTAAAATAGCAAGTTTCATTGGGATGGAAGAGAAAATATCCATTATTCTTCATGTATCACAGTTATAATGTTAGAAAGTAGAAGCCATGTTTCGCTACCTGTCCTAATTTTATTCATCTGATTTTAAGAGACATAAATTAAAATATAATTCTTTCATGAAGGATGGGTGCACATTCAATTGATTTTTCAAAGAAACATAAATCTTTGTCATGAAATACTCTCAACTGATCATACGGTGTTCAAAAAGTAATTAACAAAATCTCATACACAAATACCAAGTTGCAACTATAATATCTGTGTCCAGGGGGAATTGTGGTTGGCAAGCGTGTACTTATCAGCAATATTCTTTTGGGGATCATATTGTCAATCATCTGGTGTTTGTGCAGTAAATTTAGCAACTCCTATTCTTTAGGTAAAAGTGAAAGTTGAAAATATCATCTTGAGATTACATGTGACCTTAGAACTGAGGGGAAATTTAAACTCCTCCTAATCTTCCACCAAATTATTCTCTTCTATTGACTTTTCCCATATTATAAAAATAGCTGGCCAGAACCTCTTTCTATTTTGTTGGTATTCTTAAAAAAAAAAAACAATATTGAAAATAAAACTCTCGTTCTACCAAATTGATGTAAAACTGCTTACAGGACAGCTAAGCATGAGTGATCTTCTCAGAGTATGCCTTTTTCTAATGCAGTTTGTCACAACCTTGTCCATGATGTTGACTTGCTTGTAGATCTTCAGTGGTAGGGTTGTTGTCTGCACTTACAACTTGACATGGGAAGCGTAGATGCTCAAAGCTTTCTTCTCTGCAGAGGAACCATGAGGAATAGGCATAGAGTCTTCCCTGGGGTGGCATTACAAGTTTCTCACAAAAATAGACAAGATCGACAGTAAACATACATGATCACTCAGCAACTTATAAATATATTTCTACATTTGTGATAGAAAAAAATATGAAGAGGGGACGGAGCAATGGCTCAGTGCTTAAGAGCACTTACTGCTCTTACATCAGACCTGAGTTCAGTCTTTAACATCCACATTGGGCAGCTCACAGCTGCCTATAGCTCCAGCTTGAGGGATCCAATGCCATCTTCTGACCTCCAGGGCACCTGTACTCACTCATGCATAACCATATGCAGACCCATAATTGAAAAGAAAATAGATCTTTAAAAAGAAAATACAAAGAATATGTATTTTATTGTTACCATAAAATCACTACAAACTATGTAAATTAAAGTATGGTGGTTTGCAACAACTGAAGCAGTCAGCGGGGGGGCTCAGCATGAACAATAATAGAGATGGGTGGGGGACTGAGGATATTTAACACTCAACAATCAGCACCTGCACGTGTGTATTTGCATTTAAAGCAATTGAAAGGAAGGATGGTCTCCAATATTCCCAACTCCTTGGGAAGATTCTAGTGTGATACACAAAGGTAAACTGATAGTGAAAAGTTGCCTTGTCTATACATTGAGGTATTTACCTACCTTATAGAAATACCACATATAAGGGTCAAGAATCCCACCAGTTTAGACAGATATAACCCATTCAGAGCTGTGCAAACAGCACCTGGTTCCATTTTAATGATGATTTGATTTCCCTTTTAGCCTTAGTTAAGCATAATGTAATTAGATATATTTAGCAGAAACCTAAAATAAGCTAAAAAGCCATGTGTGAGCCATTATGGGAGAGACTCTATAGTGTCCGGACCCGCCGGACAATCAACTGGGACCCTCAGACCCCTAGGGAGAGAATGGGAGACAAGAGATGCGAAGAGTGGACAGCAAGTCAAGGAGTCTGATCAATCTGACAAAATTTTATTTTCTCACAGGCAAATATGTACCATTGAAGCAGGAGGCTGAGTGGGGTGATCTGGGTGGGCGGTTTTCGCAAGATATCAGGAAGTCAGAAAGGCAGGGCGAGGGCCCCTGTGGTTCTGGGGCTAGGTAGAATTGTTAGGCATCTGGAACCACAAGATGTTATCTATAGACTTTGTTTTGCTCATCCTCTGAAGGCCTCTGTAATTCCGGGAATACTGAGAACAGCTGGAGAGTATCTTGTGGGAGGGGAAGAGGTCACAAGGTAGCATTCTGGAATGTGCCCTGAGGCTAGGAGGGAAAGAGGTCACAAGGCAGCCTGCCTCAGGTCCACTCAATGTATTATGCCAAGGTCCGAGATGCTTGCTGGCTATGGTCTTGGCTCCCCACATTTCTCCCTTCCTTACAGAATAAAAAGGCAAGTTAGTCCTTGCTCTGGCCCACCTGGGTTCGACTAACGCTCGGGAGGAGAATTTTCCTGTATAGGGACAGAACACAAGACACGAAGAAGGGGGCAAGTCTGGATTCTGATCAAACCTCGTTTATTGAAAAATTTCACAGAGGCATGGGTATTTGCGTAAGCAAGGGTTGCTATGGATACCAAACTCTGGAATGCTCCAGCAGGTGTCTACCTTTATAGCTGCTATAATTGCAGAAGAGAGAAATTCCAGAGAGAAAGGGAAGTTGTGAAAGATCTGGTTAGTTAGGAAAAAGTTCCCAGAATTGCTGCTCGCTGTCAACTGGCCTTTAATCTGATCTTATCAGTAGTCTTACTGGAAAAGCTAGTTTTTAGCAAGAAAGTAGTAGCTCGAGGGTCTTAGAATGATCATCCCCCACAATAAACTACAATAGGTGTCTAACTGCCGGACCACGACAGGGTCAGCTGGTTTCTGGTAAATGACAGACTGCTGGAGAAATAGGATCCTAGGCTCTGACAAGATGGCTGAACATTGACTATATAGCCTGTCCCCTACAAGTCCTTACAGAGAAGGTGGGCATTAACCAGAGAGGGGGGGAGGTAGGGACCCAATCCCCTGTGATAAATAAGGCATCCTTTTTGAGGGGAGAGGCACAAGAGGATCCCATAAGGCTCCAAAGGGGACTCCTTTAGAGAAAATGGGAGCCCGAAAACCAACGCCAACCTCTATGCAATCGGGTTTACCTCTCAAGGGGCTCGAAAGCAGACAGATATGGTCCCCCCTTTGCGGTATTTTGTTTTGCACACCCTGCAGGTGCCCTCGTCGATAGAAGGGCGTTTTTGGGGTCAACGCCTTCTTGCCTGTGTGGGAGATTAGTTGGAAACATACAGGGGAAGCCAGTAGCCCTTTAGTCCTTGGGCTGTTAGCTGTGGTGAGAAGAGGGAATGTCAGGATTCCTCCTCCTCATCCTTGGCAATGTGTTTATGGTAATGGACCTGACTAGGTTTGGCTGCCAGGGCATCTACCTGTTGTTTAATGAAGGAGGTCAAACGGTTGAAGGCCCAGGGGCCAAAAGAGACTAGGAGCAAGGGTCCAACTAATGGACCTGAGCAAGGAAGGCAAAAGAGTAGACAGCCAAGGGGAGGTTGCGAACCAGTGTTTGAACCATCCTTCACTTTTTTCTCTTTCATGCTGTCTTATTTCTAGGCCTTCTCTAATCCTATGCGTGCTATCTTTAATTAGGCCAGGCTTTTCTGTTTGTTTGTTTTTATTATTTTATTCATATTACAGCTAGATTGTTAGCCCTTCCCTTGTTTCCTCCCATTCCTCCCTCTCTCCCACTTTCCCGCTTCTCCCCTCCCCTATGTCTGTGATTGAGGGAGACCTCCTCCCCCTATATATACTCGTAGAATATGCTCTTAGAGTCTCTTCTTGGTAACTTGCTATCCTTCCTCTGAGTGCTGCCAGGCCTCCCCATCCAGGGGACGTGGTGAGAAAAGGGGCACCAGAGTTCGTGTGAGAGTCAGATCTCACTCTCCATTCAACTGTGGAGAGTGTCATGTTCCTCGGCTAGGTCTTGGTAGGGGTTCGAAGCTTACTGCCTATATTCTCCTTGGCTGGTGCCTTAGTTTGAGGAGGACCCCAGGACCCAGATCTGCCTGTCATAAAGTTCTTCTGGTAGGTTTCCAGGACCCTGTGGGTCCTACTATTTCCCCATTCTTTCATGCTACTCTCACCTAAAGTCTCAATAGGATGTCCTTTCCTCTGACCCACTTTCTTGGTAAGTAAAGTTTTTCATGGTACGTATCCCTTGGACTAGTGTTTTGATATAAGTGAGTATATACCGTTTGTCTCTTTTTGCTTCTGGGTGAACTCACTCATTATGATAATTTCTAGCTCAATCCATTTGTCCACAAATTTCTGGAATTCCTTGTTTTTAATAGCTGAGTAGTATTCCATATTAGGCCAGTCTTATCTGCATAAAAACAGCATTCTTCCTTGAGAGCCACACATAGGTCTCCTTGTTGAAGGAAAAGCAGGTCGCCAAGTGTCGTGTCCCGGCCCACGGAAAAATCGAATCAGGGTTCATCTCCGACCTCAGGATCATCAGCAAACTCATCCAAGGTAGCATCCATTGATGCCCAAGCCTCTCAGGTAGCCAGCGTGCAGCGTCATGTTCCTGTGAGAAAACACAAACAGAGCCTCCACCCCATATTGATACAGGGCCGGGTCCATTCCACTGTCCAGTTAAAGGATTTTTCCATTTAATTTTAGTGAAGGATGACTGTTAGTGTGCCAGAAGCAATCAGCTGTGGAATTTCCTTTGGCATCAAGCAGTAAAAAATTTAAAATAAAGAGAACATGACTCAAAGCATTTTAGGTGATTGGGGGTAAAGTTCTCCCTTCTATACTTTTGGTAAATAGATTTTTATGGTAGAATGAGCTCATTCTACCATACCTTGTCCTTGAGGATTATGAGGAATATCAGTAACATGCTTTATGAAAAAAGCGTATTTTAACTTTTTAAATTCAGGTATATGAGTAATATCCATTTGTTAAAGCTGGTTAGGGACCAGTCCTCTGGGATTAACTCCCAGATGTGGTACAGAAAGAAAGTGAGGACATGTGGAGCATGTCTTTACAATGGCTCAAGCTTGCTCTTTAATAATCCTATATTGAAGTCTTAGATTTCAGCTACTAATATGATGTAAATTAAGAGCCTTTTGAGCCTTTTTTACATTTGTAAAGCATACCACATTTTTGGTAACTGTATCTGTTAATGCATTACCTGTAGCCAAAGGTCCAGGTAAATCAATGTGAACTCTTAAATGTCCTATAAAAAAAGGATGGCTTTTCTTTAGAATAGCTGTCTGGATTTGAGAAAGTAATCCACTAGCCCGTGATTGAGGTTGGATTTGTCCTGCAGTTTTTAGGCGAGAAACTGCCTCTGCTGCATAGCCACTATCAGAATATAAATTAAATGAACAAAAGGCATAATGTTGGAAAACAAACGCTACTACTTCTAGCTCAGCAATTTGAGCAGACTTAGTAGTAGTAGAAATAACATGTCTGTCCTTCTACTGTGTAACTAGCTTTTCCATTAGAAGACCCATCAGTAAAAACCAGCAAACCATCTCTCACAGGCTGGAATTGAGTTATCTTAGTAAAAATAACTGGATGTTTATTTAAAAGGTGGAGAAGCCTGTTAGAGGGGAAAATGGTTATCCATATACCCACAAAATTGTGCACAAGCCAATGGCCAATCGTCTGTGTTAGCAGACAGCCAATTCTGTTCTGTTGTTCCTTAGAATATGGTTGAATAATAAAAGCAGGCTCTTTACCAAAATACCTTTTTTTTTTTTGCATTTGACCTATATGAATCAACTTTGCAACAGCCAAATAATAAGGTACTATTACTTTATTGGGAGAAGATGGCAAATGTTCCCACAAGTTTCAAGTCTCAAGTAAGTTAAAAAAATTTACATCTCTGTAAGTACTTTAGCTTATCAGTAGATCAAGCCCTATGGAGACCAGCTTGGAGCTCCAGAGTTCCCCCTGTGTTAATCCCCAAGTGTTGGGGTTAAAGGCATGCACCACCACCCTGTCACAGTGATCCGCCTGCCTCTGCCTCCCAAGTGTTGGGATCAAAGGCATGTGTCACCGTGACTTGTTTAATTGTTTCATTTCAATTCTAGTAAAAAAAAAAAATCTTTAAACATCTCAAACAAAAATTAATCTGGGATACAAGAAAATTTTAAGATCTAGGTAGTTAACTACATTCCCTAGCCTAGCTTAGAAATCTATCAACTTCCTAGTTCCACTTCTCTAACTGGCCACGTGTCTGTAGCCATCTCTGCTCTTAGGAGTCAAGCCCACAGATAAGTAGGAGCAGTGTCTGTAAAATTATCTGGCTCAAGGACATTGTAGCCCTAGATTTCTTTAACTAGTTTGATTTAAGCTGGAAACTCTCAGCTGTAAATGTCTAGTTTTAAGGACAAAACTAGTTTAACTCTCCTTTTTGAGAATCTAAAATTTTTTTTAGATATATCTCTCAAGTAAAAATTAAGCAAAGAAACAAGAAAATTATAAACACCTTGTAGCTAAGGAGTTTGGAATTAACGCCATTCCCTAGGCCAACTTGGAAAATTGTTAAGTCTTTTACAAGCAAAAATTAAACACAAAATTCTAAGTTTACAGCAATATGGCTAGAGTCCAGTCAGGGTTATGATAACGAGCTGCCTCCACTTCTAAGGTGGCCGTCGCCTGGATCCAAAGGCTTATCATCCTCTAAGTCAATGAGAGATGGGTAGAGAGATGGGTAAAGGGGTGTTGTTTTAATGGGGGGTTTATCAGTTCTGATGATAGGTTTTGTCAGTAAGGGCGTTTTAGGGGCCCACAGAGGAGGCGGCTGAGCCCCTATGAGGAGAGGATGATCGGGACTGTCCCGCCTCCGAAGGGGCGTGGGAACAAGGCGCAAGGCCTTTCCCCTTCTTCTACAACGTTTTAAACATCAGGCCAATTATGGCGGATTTTGAGACCCTCATTTATTAGATTCCAATAACTAAAGGCAGAGACAGGCACCTTCTCAGGGCCGAAAATATGGTGGTAGTCCTGCAGGCAATCTCCCACTCTCAACTGTTTTTTCTCATTAATAGTGCCCTCTTGCGGAAACCAAGGACAAACATCATAAAGAAAAGAAAAGAATTTTATCAGGTCTTTTTTTTTTTTAAACATGAGTTCCTCGCATCTTGAGGGATTCTTTAAGGCCAGAAACAAAGAGGTCATGTTGGAAAATTTCTTGTCCCATAATGGGAGAGTCCTACCTTGTGAGTCTTTCCTTCCCGGTCTGCAGTCCCGGGGGTGGGGGAGGGAGCTCCAAGCCCTGATCCTTTTTGTCACCGATTTCGGTCGGCCGATGGTCTCTCCTGGTGTTCCTCATGCCGCACGTTGGGTGCCATTTGTCCGGACCCGCCAGACAATCAACTGGGACCCTCAGACCCCTACAGAGAGAATGGGGGACAAGAGACACAAAGAACGGACAGCAAGTCAAGGAGTCTGATCAATCTGACAAAATTTTATTTTCTCACAGGCAAATAGGTACCATTGAAGCAGGAGGCTGAGTGGGGTGATCTGGGTGGGCGGTTTTCGGAAGATATCAGGAAGTCAGGAAGTTTGGCAGGGCGAGGGCCCCTGTGGTTCTGGGGCTGGGTGGAATTGTTAGGCATCTGGAACCACAAGATATTATTTATAGACTTTGTTTTGCTCATCCTCTGAAGGCCTCTGTAATTCCGGGAATACTGAGAGCAGCTGGAGAGTATCTTGAGGGAGGGGAAGAGGTCACAAGGCAGCCTTCTGGAATGTGCCCTGAGGCCAGGAGGGAAAGAGGTCACAAGGCAGCCTGCCCCAGGTCCACTCAATGTATTATGCCAAGGTCCGAGATGCTTGCTGGCTATGGTGTTGACTCCCCACACTATAGGTAAAAGCAAAACAAAACAAAACAAAACAAAAAAACCATATACTTTTAATCATTTTGTATTTCTAGTGTGATTAGCAGCTTTTGGGGAAACTGTTTCCTCTAGGATTTAGTGGCAGTCAGTGGATGTGTATAAGATTTTCATGGCTTGCCCTTATGGTCCCTTGTTTGACTTGTTCTTATGTAAGCAGTTGTCAGGCTTAGGTTGAGCCTCAAGATATTGTCTAGAAGGAAGGGGCCACTCATCTGAGCCACTCTTAAGGGTTCATGATTTCTGCATTGGCTCTTTTATAGCATTGCTACATTAAACATAGGCTTCTTCTTTTTGTTTTTTTTTTTTTTTTAACATCACAGTGTGACTGCCTACATGGATTTAAGTTTAACCCCTAACACCATCTACCTAGCTGTAGCACAATTCAAACCCTTTCTATGTATATATAACTCTAAACTTAATTCTATATCTAATTATATCCCTAATCCTGTAATTATCCCTAACGAAGTTCTAAATTTAACTCTAGCCACAGCCATAACCCTAATAATGATCTCTTCATGTTTATAAGCATAAATTCATCTTGCCGTCCATCTATGTGCTTTTATAACATTGCATACTTTCTGTTGCTGGCTTATAAATAAAGCTGTTTCCATAAGAGGTAATTGTTTTTGCATAAACTATTTGTCACTATAGTGACTATTGGGCCATGTCAAAGAAAAGAGACCCCAGGAAAATGACCAGTCCATGCTCTACAGTGATGATTGCAATGGTCTTATTGCTTAGTGTGGAGGTAGCATTGAGAAGAAGAGATCCCCAAACACAGAGTTTTAAGTAACTGTCCTTTCTTACTGAGAAACCCTTGTCATCGGACTTTTCCTCATTGTTCCTTTGCTACACTATAGAAGCCCAATAGACTTGACGATGATGCCAGTTTAAGCTAAAAATGTTACTCACCTAGGAATTAAGAATAGAGGCAGTTAATGCCAGTCAACACCTCATGAAGTTAGATTGGGCAAAAACAAAACAACAACAAAACAAAACCCACCATTACACCACCATGACCAGGTGTAGTCAGACAGGGAAGGATAAGTGTGGTTGGGAATGGCTAAAACAAGAGTTATTGGAGCTACAGATGAATATAAAGACAGGGATTGAGATGGAGCCAACACCCATATTAATCTCACCAGAATGGAGCACTATGACATTTGTTTTTGCAGCATTTGTAGAGTTTGCTGCCTCCGAAAGGGATAGCATTGCCTTGGGAGTGGCTAGGATACAGGAACTTGGCATTAGTCACAGTCTTTCTCTTCAAGTGCTTTCATGTAATAAGTGATTGACTTCCGTAACTCACAGTTCAACTTGCCATGGTTTTACTTTCACATTGTTTTGTTCTAAAAAGATGTTCCTGACTGTTTTACTATTTAAGAGAAAAGCACCCTATTCTTTTACTTGTGGAGCCCTTCAGCCTCATAGAGTACCACGTGAGCCTCTGCAGTCTCTCACTGTGCTTCAATCGTATGGAAAGGCCTAGGATTGCCTCTGGAAGGAAGCATACATCAGCAGTCCATCTCTATCCATCCCTTGAGAAGATGTCATTCAGCTGAGTGACTGACCTGAAGATCTGAACAGCACGGGAGTTATTTTTCATAGCTTCCCTTTTCCTCTTCATAACTCTGCTGCTGTAAAAGCCACACTAAACTTGACAGAGGTGCTGAGGTGAGCAGTCTGTTGAGGAAGGAATAAAAGAGGTGCAGGAAAGAGTCTGTGCCAATAACACCAGATACTACTTTTTTACTGGCCATGGCTTTTGTCAGGAGAATGACCTACCATCAATCTTAATAAAAGTGAAAAACTAGTTCTATGTTAAGTAAGTTAAGATGTAGGATGTGCAGTTCAAACCAAACTCCCTTTTTCTCTAATTCATTCCCCTGTATATGTTTTTGTGCCTCTCTGAGGGTGTGCATGTGTACACATATGTGTATAAACAGCAGAAAAACATGACTGTCTATCTCAAACAATTTTGTTTGACTACTAATACATTATTGTTGGTAAGTATTGCCCTTTATGTATTTCTAAACAAGAAGTTTTATTTCTTGAACTTTTCTAGGAAGCTACTCTAGAATGAAAGAACCTGAGAAGAGTAAAGCAATAACTTAACTCCTTCCTTAGGTTCCGAGAGAATGTGGGCAAAACCACAAAGTCAACGAACCACATCTCTCTCTGAAGACCTGGGAGCCAGTGTCTGTACCTTTGAACCCAACTAGAGCAAGAAGTCACTTTAAAACTTTGTTATCCATATTAACCAGAGTTAATTCCCATTGATATAATAGACAGTCTATAGCAGAAACAGTTTCTAAACCCTACAAGCCCAGGTTTAAACTCCTGATTTTGAGTTGAATACATACTTACTTTCTCCCACAATTCCAATGTTGAAGCCCTGACCTCAAATGGCATGATGCATTTGTAAAAGGAAACTTCAGAAGCCATTAGAACGAGGCTACAGGCATGTTGTTGGGCTGTGCTGCATTGGTGTCCATGTAAGAAACACCAGACGGCTTATTAACATTCACACAGGAGCCAAAGTAAGAAAGTTGGGAAAACCATGTAGAAAGAGCCCATTAAGAACTTACTTAGCTTGCATCCTAAACTTGAAATTTGGAGCCAGATAAATTTCTGTTGTTTAAGGCACATTTTCTATGCTGTTGTGTTATCCTATGCCAAGCCGACTTAAGAAGCCCAGCAGATCTTTTCACTTTTCAAAAACCAATGGTGTTTCCTGTACAGCAATTTCCTTAGAGTTGAAACATCCCCTCTGGACATGGGAGTAAAGGGGATTCATGCAGGTCGGGATGTAAACTTGAACAGTTTAAATGGTATCCCTTGACAGGGATATAGAGACAAAACAGCTGTTAGAAGAGGGTTCCACTCTGACCAGCCCCACTACTGATAGACTTCCAGCCGGTTAAGATGCCTGCAGGCTGTGCAGAGAGTTCCAGGGTCAATTGTCAGTGTAGTGAGGTATGCTGCTCAGTAATGCAGATGCTTGGAACCATCTTTGGGCCTGTAAGTAATCTCAATTAATCAATGGTTTGTCAAGCTGGGCTCTGGTATAACCACTTTTTGGTCTGTGATGGGCTCCCTGCACAGGCTGAGAAGCTTATGTGTTGTGTTTCCTCAGGAAAAGTCTCATGTATAACTTTTGTCTCCTGAAGCATTCTTAACTCAGGGCGCTCTCAAAGGAGTGATGTGATGTATTTTAGCAGTGAATCTTCTCTTAATAGATTTATAAGAGACCTCTCTCTCTCTGAATGCAGGGCTAAGTTGGACTTCTTCTCACATCTATGTAAATTCTAACTCTGACCCTCCTAAACTATTCATCTCACTGTTATTCTTGATTCCACAATGTTCTGGAGCTATGCTGAAACTTTTGATTGTCAATTAAGGGAGTCTCCTAAATTCAATTTTATACACTTGTGTGTATTAGAACCCAAGTGCAGTAACTGGGCCATGACAGTTTGCGCTCTCTAGTGGTCTCATCTAGTTGTCTTTCCTCTGTGATTGATAAAGGGCTTTAACTCCAGGCCATTTCCTGTGAGGAATTACTAAAAGGTGGCCCAAGCAAAATATGAAGCCATATTTTGAGTACTTAGTTTTGTGTTTGTAATCTCTCTCTGGTCTCTTTATTTCCATTTATTTGCATATAATCTTTTAAAAGATAATTCCAATTTTTGTCACACTCTTAGACTAAGAAAAATGAAGTGTGACATCTTTTTCTTTGGTTATCTTTGGGCTATTTATAAATAATTATAAGGCCTGAGTATGGTTGGATGGACACCTCTTTGAGTGCTAGTTTGGGAAAAGAGCTAGCCTAATGTAATAATTAGTACATTAAATAGGATTTCATCCCACTGGCATGTTTGTTTCCTAATCATTTATCATGCTCATCTGTTTTTCCACAGAAGAATCTGAGTTCCATGAACCCAGAATATTGGCTTCTAGCCTAGTTATACACTTTTTGTTTTAAAATGAAAATTTAAGATTTAAGTAAATTGGCTTATCATAATTAACATTAGTTAGTTTACACTGGAAAGGGAAAAATATTAAATTTGACTAAATTTCAAGAAACTTGGTAAAATATTAGCTGGAATATAATTTAGGCTCTTTTTATGCATGTAACATTTATTATATTAGAATTGTAATGGGCTATAGCTTCTGGCTATTGCTGTGCTGATTTCTGGTTATGTTTAATGTCTTTCTACATGGCCCATATTTTCATATCAAATAGGAGTTCATAAAATGTTAGAACAGAATCATGTACAGCTTTGAAATGATGGTCATAAACTCCAGAAAGGCACTGGAGAGGGCATCATTGGCAAAAGTTTTATTTTTTTTCCTCCACTGTATGGAGTAGTATGGAGGTGGCAAAAAAAGTTCTGAATGCATATATGTGGAAATAGTGCTGGAGAGCTGCGGAGCAGAAAGAAAGAATGGTCTCTGTTCTCAATGGAGCAGCCTGTGTGTACGTATGTGTGTGTGTGTGTGTGTGTGTGTGTGTGTGTGTGTGTGTGTGTGTGCACGCGCATGTGTGTGTATGTGCATGTGTGTGTGTCGTGTGTATGTGCATGTGTTATGCGTGTGTGTGTATGAGTGTATGTGCATGTGTGTGTACGTGTGTGTGTACATGTGTGTGTTTTTTCTCTGTGTCTGTGTGTGTGTGTCTGTGTCTCTTCTTGTGTGAGAGGTAAAAGGTAGAGAGAAAGCATGAGTGAGTGCACTACAGTCTGCCAAGCTTCATCTTTTATCTGGAGTATGTTCAGTCAAACAAATAAAAGGAGTATTTATTCATAACACAATGTATTTGGTATAGCAATGTCTTATAGTAGGCCTTCTTTCAGCAGGATGCCCAACAAACTCAAAACGTGGATAGCTTGTTTAATGGCATCCTCTCTTGACAGCTCGGGTTCTTCTTCTGGTAAATGAGACCATTACTGGGGAGATCAGAATACTTCCCGTCACAGTTATCTCCCAGAGCACACACCAGACTCCTAAGACTGCACTTTGTTCTGAGTGGAGCCATATTAACAATGTAATTGCCGGTGCAGATGGGTTCCCCATCTTGTCTGCCTAAGTGAACAGTCTCCAACATTGCAGCCCAAACCAGTAGGTCCACACTGATAGCTTATTTGTACAAGTGAAATATTATCACATATGAACTCAAAAAATTAAATCAGGAACACATGGATGCAATCGACCTGTTATAGTCCTATCAGACAACTCAGGTCTGTGAGCTCATGTAACACCTTGGGCCAACAGGGAAGAGTAACTCTTCACCTGGGCCCCATAAACAAAGGGCTTCCTAACACTGAAATATGGCATCGTCCGGCCTGCCCACCTGAAGGTGTTTTTACTGGGGCACAGCATCATTCCCCTGGCTGTCACCAGCCCCACCAATACATTATCATGAAAGTGGGGAGTGGCAAGTTCTCAGCTTGTCCCGAGGCCTTCAGGTCTTAACCTAGTCCACTCAACTCACTATTCATTGAACCCAGATGAGTGCCTTGAATCAGCACTCCCTTTGGACTGATTTTGTTAAACTAGCATCTATCTTCCTGCAGTGACTCTTTGAAAGAGATTCAGGTGTTTTCTTTTGCCTTCAATAAGGCCTCCTTAAATTCTGCAGCCTTTGAACTTTTCTTATAGCCTTTCTTATAGCACAGGGTATTTCCTTGGAAATGTCATGTACAATTCCTGAGTCAAGAGTGGTAATTAAGATTAGAATTAAACAAAAAAAAAAAAAAAAAATCCCAGTATGAAAAAGTGGAAGAAGACACTAACTCCCACTCCAAACCAAGAAACTTTGTGACTGACACCTGCTGGGAAAGGACCAGGTCCTCTCAAATCAATTAATTAAAACAGCGCCCCACAGACTTGTCTATAGGACAAGCTTATAGAGCAGCAGTTCTCAACCTGTGGGTCACAAAACTTGGGGGTGTCAAAAGTCTCTCTCAGGGGTCACTTAAGCCCATCAGGCAAAAAACAGATTACAATTCATAACAGTAACAAAGTTACAGTTATGAAATAGCAACAAAATAAGTTTATGGTTTGGATCAACATGAGGAACTATATTAAAGGGTTGCAGCATTAGGAAGGTTTAGATCTTATAGAGGCATTTTCTCACTTAAGATTCCTTTTTCTGAGATATGTCTAGGTTTGAGTAAATTTGGGGGGGGGCGGAAATAAAACAGCACAGATAGAATATAAGGGAAGTTACAACTCCAGTAGACCTTTATAGATTTTGACAGAGACTGTCTTTATAGATTTTGACAGCATACTATTTTATTGAAGGCAATGCTAGACACCTATGGGACCTACCCTGAGCATATTAAAAACAGATACCCTGAGAATCCTTATAAAGAAAGCTAGGAGTGGAAGTTATGTAAATATTTAATCAGAATTGTGGCAGGTGGCATTTGAAACATGATGAGAATGTGTTTTCGTATTGAACCAGAAAATAAATAGCTCTCCAAATCATGGTGGAAACTTGAACAGGGAGTAAAATCTAAAGGTGCTTCTGTGGGCCTAGGTGTAGATGAAAATCCTCCATGTGAGTTTGGTTAATTTGTGACACTAATAGTCCAAGCTGAAGCGATAAGTAAAAGGACTTACAACATAACTCAACAACTCCAGCAAATTATTTATGCTGTTACATAATATTTATTTACAGTGGGGTAGATTTACCAAGTAAATTTTCTTAAGTTGTTAAATAGTATAGATCAATCGTGGAGTGAATTGAAGCTGTATAGTAACAGAATAAAGGTGGAAGAAGGCAGCATCATAGCATCTCTCTACTGTATGCTCCAAATGCCATCATGAGGAAACTCAGTACCAACCAAATGAAAGTCACAGCACACCTCCTGCTTCAACCCAGGCTAAAAAAAAAATCTGTGTTCCTGTCGGCAAGAGATTTCTGTATATTCTATTCCCTGTTTCTGAGATTTACACACTTTCACAATAATAGTAAAATTTGCTTTAAATAATGATATAACTGGAGACAGGAAGGCATGGGATTTATACACCATTAAAAATAAGACAACTTCCATAAAATATGATCAGAGCAAGAAAGAATGGCCCAATTCAGGAGAGCTGGTCTTCACTATATGACTCACAAATAATTCTGTTTGCTTGAAAAGTCAAAGAGCATAGACATTTTTTTTTGTTTGTTTTACTTACTATTGTTTAGGGAGAGAATATTGATAGTTTTATAAGTTATGAGAACATTATTAATAATGCCATTGTCTCAAAGAGTTCTCACATGCCTGAACAAACATCAGACTTGCTTTTCATATTGTTTTAGTGCAGGAACTTCATGAGTTAAATTGATAGGAGTAGATGTCAGTATTTCTTCCACATCTCCCATCTTTTCATTTACACACTCTGAAACGAGTCAAGGTTCAGACACCCTGGGTTCCTGGATATGTAGATAGTTTTGTGTCTTTAAAATGCTATACTTCATTAGGAAATTCATTTCTGAGTGGAGCACAGACAATCTTGATGGTGGCACCTTGACATCAAAGAGTGCAAATGTTCATAAAATGATTTAAATACTCTCATGCTTTTCTGTATGCTGATGGACTTAGGTGGAGGATATTAGAGGTCAACAGTGCATGCAGCGCTCCTAACTAACCGCTCATCACAGCTGGGCAGCATAAGCCACAATGGAGAACACACCCTTCACCTAGCTTCTGGCTGCTGTCCAGCACTTCAGCATTCTTGTTTACCTTTTTAGACAGTAACAACCAGAAAGGAGGTGGACCCGCCTTAGTTTAGTTTGCAGATTCACCAGCTTAACTGGAATTGCCGCTCTCCTTATACTTCATGACTTTCTTCTAAAGTATTTGTTAAAATGTACTCTCCACACAATCTTTTCTATAAATGGATATTAGCCATATAGTACAGAATAACCATACTACAATTCATGCTACAATTCTTAGACCCAAAGAAGCTAAGTAACAAGGAGGGCCAAAAGGAAGGATACTTGAATTTCATTCAAAAGGGAATTGGAATAGACAGCCGGGGGGAATGGTTGAAGAGAATGAGTGAGGAGGGAAATGGGGGTTGGAATCAGATGTGGAGAAAGCAGGGCGGGAGGACAGAGAGCCTTCAGAGAGCAAATAAACTCTGGGCAGAGGTATCTCTGAGACCAGCTGGAGACCTAGGACAGGGTAAACTCCTGGGAAGATACGGGTGTGACTGTATCTGAGATTCCTAGTATTGGGGTCATGGAGACTAAAGAGAGCACCCTCTAACTAGACAGGACTCCTAGTGGAGGCGGGGGGGAACTTTTAACTCACCCACAAAAATGTTGACCCAAATTTACCCTGCCTGTAAGATGTGCAGGGATAAAGATAACGCAGAGATTGAGGGAATGTCTAACTAATGCCTGGCCCAACTTGAGGCCCACCCCATGGCAGAGAGCCATCATTTGACACTCTTAATGACACTCTGCTCTGCCTGCAGACAGGAGACTAACATAGCTATCCTCAGAGAGGCTCCACCCAGCAACAGATAGAAACAGATGCTGAGACGCAGCCAAACATTGGGCTGAGTGCAGGGAGTCTTGGGGAAAGGTTGGGAGAAGGATAGAAGGACCCAGAAAGGACAAAAGCTCCACAATAGCAACAGAACAAACTAACTTGGGCCCAGGAGGGGGACTTGTGGAGACTGAAGCACCAACCAAGGACCGTGCATGGACTGAACCTAGGCCTCCTACACATATGAACCCAATGGGCATCTTGGTCTTTGTGGGTCCCCTAGTAAAGGGAGTGGGTGCTGTCTTTGACATGGACTCTGTTGCCTGATTTTTGATCACTTCTCCCTGGTGGGGCAGCCTTGCCAGGCCACTGTGGAATAGGATGCACTCAGTCCTTGTGCAACTTGATGTTCCAGGGTGGATTGGTGGTGATAAGGCTCTATTTTTCTGATGGGGAGGAAAAGGAGGATAGAGGGAAGAGGGAGGGAAGGTGTAGCCAGGAGGAGAGGATGGAGACAGCTATGAGTGGTAATGTAGAGTGAATAATTAGATAAATAAATTAACAAAAATACAATCTTACTATTGATGTGTCCTTTTATTTTAGTTTTTTCAGAGATAGAACCTGGGGCCTCCCACATGCTAGGCATCTGTTTGTGTTCTTTCCCTGATATGCCACTTTGTCCAGTCATTGGAGCTGAAATACCACTTGTTCTCAAAACTCAGGTATAGTGCCTTTTGGAATCTACTCCCACCCCACCAAAGTGTTCCTGGTTGGAAATAGGATCTCTGTGCTGTGGATCCAACCATACATAGCAAAGCCATACTTCTCCAGGTGAGCCCTTCAACCTTTGACTTTCTTGACATATGGAAGGGCTTGTGTCAACTTGCTTTATTACTATTCTTATCCTAAGAACAGGAAAGTGGTCTTATTGCTCTTTATGTCCCACCATTCCTCGTCTGATGGAATCTGAATACCATTAAAAGATTCTATCCTAAAAGCTCCTTCAGCATTCGCCTCTGTTCTACCTGGGGATCCAGCTCAGTGGTATAGATACTATAGGCTGATGCATTGGTTTACCAATTTCCAGGAACTTGCTTTTTAATATTTGTTTATATTTTAAGATTATTGTATAATTATTGTATAATTTTCCTACTCCATTTTCTCCTTCCAAGCCCTCCTATGTACACTCATCTTCTCTTTCAAATTAATGGTCTCTTTTAAATTATTGGTGTGTGTGTGTGTGTGTGTGTGTGTGTTCCTAAATACACAAATCTAAACTGATCATTTTGTATATTACTTGTGTGTGTGTGTATTTTCAGGATGATCAACTGGCATGCCCTTCCCTGAAGAAAACTATTTCTCTGTCTCTCAGTATTCCTTAGTTGCCTGTAGTTTTCTGTATAGGGTTGAGCCTTGTGCACATCCTCCCTTCCATGTTATCATGTCTGTCAGTATCTTTATTGTTTGGGTCATGTTTAGGCAGCAATACTGATTGAAATTCATGCATGCAATGTCTCTGACATTTTAGGCAACACAATCTCATAGCAAACTTCCTAGTCCTCTGGATTTTACAGTCTTTCCATCACCTCTTCCAAAATGATCCCTGAGCTTTAGGTGCAGGAGTGTTTTGTAGATGTTCTGTTGGGGCTGGTCTCCATTAACTCTGCATTTTGATTGGTTGTGGTTTTATGTAATGGTCTCAGTCTGTTGCAAAGAGAAATGTCCTTGATGAGGAATGAGAACTATGTTTACCTATGGATACAAGAATAAAATTTAGAATGAATTTAGAATTTATGCTCATTCAGTAAAATGGTGGTTGTTGATTATTTTCCAAAATCCATGACTTCATTGCTTAATGGACAATGGTTAAAACACATTCTTTCAATCCTCTTTTGTATTTGGATTCTGCGTGGAGAGGAAAATGTAGTCTATAGTGTTTCATTGTCTCCAGAAGAAGGGTCTCACAGTCAATCATACCTAAAGCAGGGAGAGGTCAGCTGAGTTCACTGGTCACATCATTATGGTTCAACTGACAAGTGCCTTTTTTTTGATATTCTTACAACCAAAAAACACCTCCGTGTTGTTGCAAGACACATCTTCACAGAAGTATAGAATTATATCTACATCTTAATAGTGCTTCTCACTGAGGAAAATCAATATCTGTATTCAAGTATGTACTGACACCAAGCTCCAGGTGTGACTAGAATGATACAATGAATGGGAAACAATAGCTAAGGATTCTCATACACACTGTTATCTTAACTGTCTTTGCTGTTCTGTGGGTTCCCAGCTACTATAGTCTCTGCAGAGGTTTCTATCTGCAGAATGTTGAGAGTGGGGCCAGGGATCTTCTGTGCTAGTGGACGTTCTAGGCTGTAGTTTACAGTTTTCACCTTCTGTGTTTCAGGTTTCTGTCCTGTACACTATGTAGTCTCTGTCAAACTTTCTTAGAAGTTTCTGCATTTACCCTCCAACTCTGTTTCTGCTTTCTTCTTGTTGTTTCAAGTTTCTCTTTCTAGTTCTTGGCCTGCTTCATGTGATATGACCCCAGAACCTACCCAGCAGCTCACTGGAGTCTTGGGGGACTTCCTACATAGTATTTTTATTCTCCATGGCACATAAAATATCTTTCTTCAAAATTTTTGTTATACACTGCTCTCTCTCTTTCAGGGATTTATCTTCTTGAATGCTGCATTTTCAACTGTCCAGTACATTTACCTATTTGCAGGATGTCCACCAATGTTTGACAGAGCCCATTAACACTGCCCAAGAAATTTAGAAAGAATTTATTGTTAAAAATTAAATAGAGATCTTCAGAGGAATACATTCAGGAGTTCATTCTGAAGATGAAAGAAATTTCTAGTAACTTTGAGATCTCCTGGATATTTAATGTGTAGAGTGGGGAGGTTGGGGAGGAAGAACAGATTCCCCACAGTTTCTGTTAAATGTTAAATCCTCTTCCTTACTTCACTTACTGGCTAATGAAAGCAAAGCTTGGGTAGCAGCCATAGTGAGAAAAAGGGGCAAACACTATCCTTTTTTTCAAGTTTTGAAGAATATTTTACTATATTAACAATCATATTATAAATAACCGGATTTGTTTTGATGATAATTAAAATTATGCTCCATCCTAACTCTTCACCATTTTCATTATGAACTCTCTCTTCATTCTACTAAATATTTCTGTATATTAGTGACTTGTAATGCATTTATCCTCTTAACAAGCAAACACTTAACCGATGACATTTATGCACAACAAAGAGGTCTCCTGCCTGGCACGGCCCTTTCCCCAATTGCCTAAAAGACATGCTACTTGCTAAACAGTGAACACAGAAAAGAATTCAGGTTTCTTGCTCACCAGGAGACTAACAGCAGCTTACACTTCTTGGCCTGGTTGAGAGTGACAACTCAGCAAACATGGCTTCAGTAGCTATAATTCTGAAGGGATCAGATGTTGGAGTGCCCCTAGCTGTCCTTCTCCTTACACGGTAAGCAGAGGGCTTCCCTCCTGTTTGTGATGTTGCTCTGTCCCAAGCGAACCCCTACCCAGATCTAGCCAATGGACAGGACATTCTCCACAGTTGAGTGGAGAGTGGGGACTGACTTTCACACGTACTCTGGTGCCTCATATTTGACCATGTCCCCTGGAGGGAGAGACCTGGTGGCACTCAGAGGAAGGATAGCAGGTTACCAAGAAGAGACTTGATACCCTATGAGCATATAAAGGGGGAGGAAGTCCCCCTCAGTCACAGTCATAGGGGAGGAGAGTAAGGGGAAAGCGCGAGGGAGGGAGGAATGAGAGGATACAAGGGATGGGATAACTATTGAGATTTAATATGAATGAATTAATAAAAAAAATTGGCATGTAATCTGAATAAATTAATAAAAATTTAAAAAAGAAAAAATAATACAGAAAGACAGATGCAGAAGCAAGCACTATTCCTAAGGATCTCGTAATGCAGATCACACATGGTGGGGTTTTTTTTTTAACCTCATTAATCAATATCTTAGTGTGTTTGGCACCATTCTAGTCCTCACCTTTATTTTGTAGCAAAGAGGCATTTCATTTGTACAAAATTTCTAGTCACAAGATAGCCAAGCCTCCGTGAACTGCCTACCATTAAGAAAGATTGGCAGGCACTGGAAGTGAAGTGGAGAAAAATAAGGAAGGAGGGAGATAAGGCCAAAGCCTACTTCACAGAGGGCAGTCTTTGTGTCTTAAGTGTTTATACAAGTCACTTGCCTACATAATAAAGCATATGAGAGAAAGAATTTATGTTCTGCTCCATGGGGGCTGGCAACACTGTGATGGGTGGAAAACCATGGCTGAGAAGAAGACTTCTCACCTTGTGCCAGTGAGGAATCCCAGAGATGGTAAGGAAGGGTCCAACAACAAGATAACATCCTTTAGAGCCATGCCACACAGGGATAGGCTTCCTTCATACAGGCCCCATTTCCTAATGGGTCATCCACTACACACTCATCAGAGGATTAACCCAGAGATGAGCTAAAATCCCAGGGACAATGCCTTTAACTGGTGACATTTTGGAGGATGCCTCCTAGCCAAACCATGCACCATGATTTATCTGGAGATGTGTGAAATGCCAAAGTGTCAAGGCAGGCACTCCTTCTTGGTGATTAGTATATGACACCAAGTACAGTTAATGTATGGTAGTTAGTGTGAGATGAGTTCTTCCTTCACCTGACATGTCTGGGGTTGACTTCCTTCCCCAACCCCCATGATTGACAGCCAGGAGCATAGTCATTTTCTTTACCACTTAACGTGAACTGGCATTGGCTCTCTTTTAATATCAAGGAAGAACACAGTGTCCTGAAGACCACACGTCTATGACTGCTCATGGATCAACTCTGGCTTAGGTATGTGACATCAAAGAAAGGGTGCTGCTGCACTTCAAATTGGATGCATTACTAAAACTGACTGCGATGCTATGCTTCTTCCCTACTACATTAGACCCACTGGCGCGTCAGAGAGCTGTCATGTGTTTACTATCCTGCATGTAGTTATCTCACCATAGATCAGCCAACACACACCAGCACTTGACCCCATTGCTTCCACTCCCAACACCCTCATATTTTAAATCATCAGCTCATCTCCCATTCACTGCCTTCATTGAATATCTCACACTATTTATTTAGGAGCAATTTCTTCACCAAAACTAAGCCGTTTTTTTTTTTTCTATTCCTTTCTTTATTCTCTTTCTGCTATCAAGAAAATATTTTTGGTTTTTTTTTTTTGTGGTTTGTTTGTTTTATTTTCTCTCAGATATAGTTCCTTCAAAGTAAAGAAGAAAAGTTTGAAATTGTGGGTGAATTTTTCAGAAATGTTAAAAACTGTAAATGAACAAGAAAAAGAGTTTAAGTTTTTTGCTATTTTTATAATATTACTTGACAATGACACATCTGTGTGGATAGTGGGAATCACAAGGTGTGCATGTATTTGTCTCCACTCACCCAGTTTAATCATCACTTTAGGAGCTGTTCTTTTATTAATGGTTATTTGTCGTCTAGTTGTTCTTTGTCCTTAGAACATGAAGGTACAGCTTGTTTCATTCATATGTGCAGCTTCATTATATGTTAAGTAATATTAATAAGAAAAAATAGTTACAATAGGTAAAATCTGTAACTAGTCTTGTAAGTATAAATTCATTTATAGCCATTGTAAATGAGCCAGTTAGAGAACGATTATATCTAACATTGATTCTAGCTATAATGACAACATTAAAATTTCACATAGTAAAATCTTTGGTACAGTTTGAGCATTGAAGAAATAATTTCTCTACTGGAGAAATCCTTCCATGTCCACTATGTTACTAGGTAGTGTTTGACAAGTTGAGAAACTTGGTGATAGGATCTTCCTTGCACACAGATCAGGATCAGGACTGGAAGTGTTCTGTTTACTGCCAAGGCCAAAAATATCTCACATTAGCTTTATTATGAATTGAATATTTCCACCTACATTGTGCTTCATGTGCTAAAATCATCATCTCCAACGTAATGTAAGCTGTTGGGAAAGAAGTAGGTGCAGATGAAGTCATGAGGATCACCTCTCGGTGGCATTAGTTCTCTTATATTGGATACCAGAGCATTCGGCATCCTTGTCCCCACCCTACAAGCACACAGGAACAGTGAGGCTTGAAAACACCCTTATCAGATGGCAGCCATGCTGTATCATTGATCTCTGAGCTTCAGCATCTGTCTAGACTGTGAAGAAATCAAACTTTCACTGACTTGAACACTCAGTTCAAGTAGCATATTGTTATGTCAACCAAATTCCACTGACAACTTAGAAATGTAGTCATGCCTGGCACACCAGGCATGATCAGTGTAGTGGATGGCAGCAAAGAAACCATTTGTTCATTTGTGTGTGTTTTTTTTTCTTCACTTCTGAGGAAGGGTTTAAAGATCTGACAAATATTATTTTCTCTACAGAAAAAATACCTTCAATAGCTGCTGGGTTATTCTCTTTTCTCTCATTAACACACAGACAAACAAATGAGAAAGAGGAAGAGGAAAAGAGAGACTGAGACAAAGGGAGACAAAGGGAGACAGAGAAAGAGAGTGTGACCAGACTTCCATTGTTAAGAATATGTCTTGGTTTATGATGTTTTTGGACTCAGAATCAATAATGGCTTCCAGTAGTTTTAAAGGTAAATAAAGAATGCTCATTTTGATGTTCAAAACCCTCTATAATTTCATCTCAAGATGTTGTTTTATAGTCACCATGCAAAGACTTAAAGAACACACTCCTACCAGCTGGAGTCTTCATGAGCAGGCATGAGCCCCTGAGCTCTAAGCATATACATAGAGATGTAGAGAGGGTTAGTGTCTCCAAAATATCCACACGGTCTCCTGTTTTCCCCACTTTGTTATCGTGTGGGCTGGAAATATGTGATATGAAATGACAGGCTGTGAACGAAAACAACAAGTATAGCTTCTGGAACCATTGTGTCTCTTCCATCTATTTCTTGGTGTGGTACCCATAAAAGACACGCTCTCCATGTTGTACCCACAACAGGGGAATGATGCCTAGCCTACGCAGGGATTCTGTTTGCTGGTAAGTAGAAGTTGATTGTGTGAACCCTTTTGTCTTGGTGTTCCTGTCACAGCAGGAGACAGTGTCTTGTCCATTATGGCATCTACTGTCAAGATCCACTCTCAGTCTGGAGTGCTGCTTGTCTCTCCACGTCCCTGCCTCTAGGAAAATGGCATGTTCTGCAAAGTTCCCAATCTCAGTCGTAGGTGATTTACAAATCTTCTCACATCCAAAGGCAGGATGCTTCTGGGCTTCCTCTCCTGCCCCTTTACATTTCATGACGTATTACATTGTTGTTGTTGTTATTTATCGAGAATCTGTATTACATTTGAATGATTATTTGCATCTTTTAATATGTATGTTGTCTCCTTCCCATACATCTCCAACAGATGGTTTTAATTACTACTTTCCATAAGACATTTTCCTTATTAAATTTATCTCCACTGTACCTTCAGCATCTCCAGTCATGGAAATGAAATTGATACTCAAAAATTAGGCTAAGTGTTTACAAACAACTACAGTCATCACTCCTTTTTAGTTAATGGAACTGTAAACAACAGTCTAAATATCTCTAGGAGGAAAAATAAATGCCTCACTAAGAGGAAGAGTGCCCCTCATTGACCATGGATCAGTGAGAATATGTGGTCCCACTCTCCACTGCAGATATGAATACGTGTGATCTATGAGCAGCTGGGGCCTGTGGTGACCATGAGTTATCCTCTAAAATGATCTGCAGCTACCGCTGCAAACCTGGCTCAGTGATTAGTTGCTCTGCATTGGCAGAGACCCAGTTTGTCTCATGAACTGCAAGAGAATTGTGATAGATGAATCGTTCAAGCATTGCTAGCACCAGAGTGAAATTTTGTTCTCTACTCAACTTTGGCGTTATTGAATTGGTTTGAACATAAGAAGTTTAGTCTATGAGATCAGAGAAGGTTATTCTTGGCACGACCTGATTTTATGTATTTATTTTAAAGCAACATCTTATGTACCCTAAACTCCCTATGCAGCTAAAGTGTGGATCAGGGACTTCCGAGCCTCTTGGCTCCATTGATTATAATTACAGGGGTCACACCATGCTCAGTTGATATGATGCTGGGGATCAATCTTAGGCCCTTGTTTCCTGGAAGATAAGCACTCAAGGATGAGCCATATGCCCAGATTCAGTCTGACTTGCCATGCTCATCGCACTGATGGTCTCTATTAGAACGTAAGTCCCAGGACTGACTTCACAGAGAGGCTCTGTGGCTGTTCCTCCATCAGCAGCCATAAGTCCTAAGGCTGACTCCACAAGTAGTCAGTGACTGGTCCTGCATCAGCAGGCATTTGGAAGAGAGAAGCTTCGCTTCTTTCCAGATCTGTGAGCTAACTGCCAGCTCTGAGCAATGGCCTGCCTTTATGATTAAAATTTGATTTTTATCATAATGAAGTAGATGGCATCGCCGAGGAATGTAAGCTTAAGTCTCTGGTTTCCATCCCAAGTGCTTCAAATAGCATAATCATATATGTAAAACCTATATCTATTTTGGCTAAAGAGTGCCTGACCAAAATGCATATTAAGGAGTCTGGGCAAATAACTGGACAGAGTGACTTGGACATTTTGTCCTGACCTGAGCTCGAACTCTCCCCTTCTGCTCTCACGGTGGGAAGGACTGAGTCAGTCTCTCCTCAAAGTAATGCGCAAGGCACTTGAAGATGTCTGTGCTTGGAAAACTGAACTTTGTTTCTGAACATTTCTGTGTCTCAGAGTTGTCCTATAGTATGACATTATATCCTTTACCCTACATAGTATATGGGCTAGCCAGTGTTTTATCAATGCATATTAAGTATACAAGTAATAGATTTAAATTTGTTGAATTTTCCTCTGGTATGTCTTTCAAAGAACCAAGCCATTTTTGATTTGCTTTAACCTTGCTTTTGCTTATTTTGTAGGTGATTGACCAAACAAGTGAGAAAATGAGGGTCCTTTCTTGCACTGTATTGCCCAAAACAAAACTTTGCAATGTCTAGCATTTTAAATTTAAGCGACAAAATAAATGTGGGGGGAAAAAGGAAGGGGAAAATACTTAGCCTTGCATATAAGGAGTTTTATCTTTCTCAACTATCACATTTTTTTCTTATAATTTTGTCATGTTACTCTTATGCACTCTTTATTAGCTGCATTTTATAGGTGAGATAATTAAAGCCTGAATAGAATAAATAGTATGCTCAGGTTTTTAATAGCTGAAAATGTCAGAGACTGAATCTACTTCCTTACAAGATTGCAAACAACTGGACAGGATCTTATTCTGCCTCTAAGAAAGGAAGTGAATGGAATAGGAAGCAAATAAGGATTATGAGGGAAACTGAAGGAGAAAACGGAGAAGGAAGGAAAGAAGGAAGGATGGAAGGAAAGAAGGATGGATGGAAGGGAGGAAGGGAAGAAGGGGGAAGGAAAAGAGGGAGGGCAGATCTTGAGGTGATGAAATGAAAATACAAAGAGAGCTGTGAAGAAAGTATCAAAGCATCAGTTCTGAATCTCCCATGCGTGGTTGTCATCTTTCTCCCATGTGCGTCACTGTCATATGTCAGTGCTGTGACTCATCATCACCTACTAAACATGCTTTTTACAGATGAGTTAAAAAGGTTCCACAACAAATCTTACAGAGATAAGAAGGACTGTTTTGAACCACCTTCCTGGCCTTATCTAGTTTTAGGACTTCCATGCAGTGTGACTCCTGAAAGAACATGATTTCTCTCATGGTACAATTAAAATTGGAGTTGAAATCAGTTAGTCAGTCAAGGCTTATGGCGTCACTGAGAGAGGGGAAAATTAGCTGAGAATTTAAAATAGACATAAATTCAGACCTTTGTTATCTGACAATTCAGCTCGTAGCCTATATTGGTAAATTACTAGGTGAAACGTAAGCAGAACGATCCAAGTGATCAATTCTTTTCCAGGCTCTAGAATACCTGCTTTATCCCAAGTGCTGTCATACAGATTTATTGTTTTAATTTTCAACACAAATCTGAATCTTTTCCGGAATGGCTCTTCAGCAAGACCTTACTTTGGGATTTGCTTTCTGGCGAACCTCATTATGGCCACAGGATATTTATTTTATTACAGGAGGAGAGCAGAGTCCATGTTTTTCAGAATAGAACACAGTTTCAAATGTCACCTTAGCTCTAACATTCCAGGGTCAGTGCTTTGGTTTCCTGCCTGAGGCAATCCGCAGAGCTTAAGAACTTTTCTATTTAGAAACCATACAATATTGCAAGGTCTGGATATATGCTTAAATAGTTCTCTAGAAATTAAGCTGCCCTCTTACCAAATAAGAAGAGTTCTGGTTTGATCATAGATGTCCCCCAGGCTCCCATGTTGAATGATTGGTCCCCAACTGGTGCTACTCATGAGTGGTGAGGAAACGCTCAGAGCTATGTCCTAGGGGAAATTGGTCTCTGGTGGTATGTCGCTGGAGCTGCAGCAGGCACTGGCCTTTTCTTTTTCTTTTTTTAATTTCATATTTTTATTTAATTAATTTGTTTAGATTACATCTCAATTGTTATCCCATCCCTTGTATCCTCCCGTTCCTCCCTCCCTCCTGCTTTCACCCTATTCCCCTCCCCAGGATCTGTGACTGAGGGGGACCTCCTCCCCAACTATATGGTCATAGGCTATCAAGTCTCCTCTTGTTAGCCTGCTTATTCTCTTTCTGAGCTGTTTTTCTCTACTACACCACCTTTCTACCTGTGTCCACCTTGACTGCAGGCCTGACGGCTACAGAAAAGTGACCATGGATGGCAAACATCTCTCCTCTTGTTAAAATGTTTATGTTACAGTGACAGAAAGGCAATGGACATACTAGACTTTAAGAAATAATGTTTAATACTCTGTCTCATAACCTCAGTGCACTCAACTCACTCTATAAACTGTTAGCTGAGAAATCAAGAATAAGTAGAGTGACAGGGCAATGTGCAAAAATGGAGACACTGTTGATACTTTCCTAAATGATGTTACTCACCGAAAGGTTTCAAATTTATGTCACTGTTCCTCTAAATCTTTGCTTGGTGGGCCATATTGGTTATGGATTTTACTGGTTCGAGAGATACCTATCAGACACATCTCTGGGCATGTTTGTAAGGGAGCTTTTATATTAGATTAACTGGAAAGGGGTGACCACTTTGCTGTGGAAAGCACCATCCCATGGGCAGGGATAATGGATTTCATGTCTGAATGCAACGTCACAAGCTCCTGCAGCCCTGACTCTCTTGCCATGATGGACCACACTCGCAAATTGTGATGCAGATCACACATCACAGATCAAGCCTTTCCTTCCTGTTGTTGCTTTAGTCATCTGTGTTGCTACAGCCATGGGGGATGTAACAGATACGACACAAGTAAGGCTGAGTCAGTATCTGTGAAGAGCTAGTGTGTATTCACTTCATAACTATTTGTCATGTGCCTAAGAGGCCAGCAAGCAAATAAAATGAAGTCAGTCTAGTAAGGGGGCTATTCTCTACTGTTAGATCAATGGTGGATTTAGAAAATGAAGTATTAAAACTTTCTTGAAAGTTGACAGTGAGAGAATGACAGAGCAAGTGGGTGATAAGATGGCTACTTAGTCTGTTGCCTTTAATCCTTTCACTTTGCTGTTTCTCACATAAAATATGTCCCGTGGATGTTTGATTCAGAGGTATTTGCCTCACTGCAGTGGCCCCAGTCTGTGGAGATCCACCGTGGTGACCAAACCAGATCTGTCTCTCCCTGTTTTCATGTGCTTGACTATTGCTCATCTTGGTGATGTTCAGAAAAACCAGTGGGGGCTGTGGTAACTTAAACAACAGCAACTGTGGAGAGCATTACATGGTGAGGCAGAGGGATGGAGAAGAAAGGAGAAAGTGGGAAAAAGAAACTTCAAAAATCACGACTGTATTTCGGACCCCATTTTTTCTCCTGTAGTGAAAGCTTCATGTGCATCAGCAGTTAGGAGAGCTCCACTGGGGCTGGGCATGGTAGCGCACACCTTTAATCCCAGTACTCTAGAGGCAGAGGCAGGTAGGTCGCTGTGAGTTTGAGGCCAGCCTGGTCTACAAGGCAAGTCCAGGACAGCCAAGGCTAACACAGAGAAGCCCTGTCTCGAAAAACAGAGAGAGAGAGAGAGAGAGAGAGAGAGAGAGAGAGAGAGAGAGAGAGAGAGAGAGAGAGAGCGCACTCCACTGTAATTGTGCATCAGGTAGCTTAAAACATAAGTGGCACAGAGGTAGGTAGATCTCTGTGTAGCCTTGGCTGCCCGGGACTCACTTTGTAGACCAGGCTGGCCTCAAACTCACAACTGGCAACAGACTCACAACTGGCAACAGCTTAGTCAGTACCTGAAATGATCTGCCATTCACCTCCTCTTCACTTTGTAGACCAGACTGGCCGCAAACTCACAAGAGATCTGCCTGCCTCTGCCGCTCAGAGTGCTGGGATTACAGGCATGTCTGCCCCCACTGTACCTGGCTCATTTTTTTTTTTTTAAACACTTTTCCATATTCGGCTGAGGAAAAGTGCTCTGATGGAACACACTTTGGATTGAAAAGAAATACATTTTCCTGGGATGGGGGAGGGGGTAAGAAAGGCAGCTTGCACTGAACTGGCAGCAGCTTAGTCAGTAGCTGAAATAATCTGCCAGTCACTCCCTCCTCGGCAGTGCAGAAGCCCCTTCCTGCGACAGTTTGCTCAGTTTCACCCCTGCACCCGTACTGGAAGGGTCAATTTTCAGAGTCTTTGCACCGACTCATGTTGCCTCTTTTCCCTTCCTTGCATCTCGGCTCCTGGGTTTGCGATTCCAGATGGTAGCTTAGATCTTTATGACATTTTAATTGATTGTGTGGTAAAGGCCAATTTCATCCTTTTGCCTGTAGCTATTTCTTGTTCTCAAAAGTGCTGATTGTGTTTCCATTGTACGTTTATGGACACTATATTTAAAACTAATTAATTTACAGTGCGGAAGTTGTTATCTCGGCTCTCCTCTGTTCGTTTATGGGTGCTAGTGCTATTCTATTTCAGTCACTACCACTTGGCTATAATTTTGAATCATGTATTATATCTTTTATGCTTTTTTTCTATGTTGTCCATAATGCCTTAATTATTTGTTTTGTGCTTGTGTTCTCTCTCTCTCCCCTTTCTCTCTGTACTTGTGTGTTGTTTTCTTTATATATCATAAATGACATAGGAATTGTATTGTACCTACATTTTGTTTTCTGTATTTTAATTGTTTTAACAATTGTTTTGGCATCTCTTTTTCTTAGAACCAACCTATAAACATTGAAAGATATTTGAAGCATATAATTCCGAAGTAATAATAGCAAATAATATGTAAGAAACTCAAACATAAAATTAAACTATACTTCAATTAATCACAGAGATTCACAACTGGGAAAATGCCGAGAATAAATGTCCATGAGGTGCCAAACCCCCAAGACACACACCTAGAATGTCTACACAGATGTCCAAGGAAACGTAGCCTAAGGGGCATCTATAAGACCCAGAGGAAAAGAGAGGCAGCCTCTTTTGTGCTCATGAAATCCTCCACACTGACACCAGGGACACTCAATGTGATGGGAGGAAATATTATAGTACGGCCCCCACCCTCAGATGATGAGCTATAGTCAATCAATAGATGTGCTTAGATGTCACATAGAGCCCAATATGGGTAATTCATAAGTGCTAATCAAGAGTTTTAAGTAATTCCAAAAAAAAAAAAATCTAAAAAATATAATTGCCTTTCGCCACCAAAATCCTACTGCTGAGAATCCCCAAAGCATTCCACATTTACATGTCACACACTGCCTGTTTTGCCATGTATATGGAATTGACGATAGGGATGCAGGGCGGAATGGCAGTTACCAGAAACAAGAGGAAGAGACAGGCCACAGGCCAAATGCCAGTTACAGAGAAAGAATGGTTGATTTTCCCCCTGAGGTCTGCCAGCAGTAAGAGTGCACACACTTAGCAGTGAGTGCAAGGCACTTTAGTATCACTCAAAGAGCAATCTCAAACACTCTCATCACACATATGATTTATGAAATGATCGCTAGGTTTCTCAGCTTGATTGAATTTATTCCACTCAGATATTAGGACAATGTATCGTACATCATTTTAAAAGAAGCAATTGTGATTGTTTTCAATATATGGTTTTGAAAAGACGTTGCCTCAAAGTTGAAAGAAACTAAGTAAAGTGAATGTCAAGCTGGCAAGGGTCTTTTGGAATCAGGAAGCTTTGGGAGCATTGCCTAGCTTTTGCTGTCCGATTTGCAGCTGTAAAATCTATAAGCTACAAACAAATTAGCAAAACTGCCCTCCTCAGTGTTCCATCTGTGAAGCAGGGAACATCAGACCATGCTTTCCTGAAGGTGGATCTTGGTACTAGATCAATGATGAACACGGACTATGTTCTACCTAGGGAAGCTGCCGAGGTCATTAGCTAAGAGTCAGACTCGTCCTGTCACTGAGAATGGCAATCTACAATCAGTTATATGTTTGTTTATGTCCTATACTAGTGACAGAAGTCATTATACCCCGGATATCATTTATAAAATGCATACATGTGTCCACATCTGTGCACACCACATTGCTACAGCTTGAAGCTAATAAGGAAAAGACAAGCTAAGCCTGAAAAGTATCACTATTTTTAAGAAAAAAGATTCAAAAAGCTTTCCTGCCAAGAGAAAAAGTATATTATAAGACAAAAGCATCGAAGAGTCCAAACATATGTATGTTTTATAATGTGCAGTTGTTTTAATCTCTTTAATTACTTAAGAATGTTTAAGGTACAAGGGCAGCTGTGCTACTTCACATCTCACTACCTGTTACAATCTTTCTATTTTGTAGACAAGTTATTTCCAGGGATCCTCTCAAAATCATCCAAATGGACTTTCTTCATGAATAAAACATTCATATTAAAAAAAATCTGACTACAAGTATGAGAAGACAGGAGGAGGAGACACGGGAGTGGTGGGAAGCAACTTTAGACAAAGTGATTGGATCTATTGATAAGATAGAAATAGCTTCCTCTGCCCCGAGGCTCTGAATGAATATGGCATTGCAAAGTTTAGTAATAGCTTTGCAAGTTAATAGGACACTGGGCAAAATAAAGACTAGTCACCCATCTAACAGCAAAGAAGGAATTTTTCAGCAAGCAAATGAAATTGTGCTCACAGTACAATGTTGTCAAGAAAACTCATGGAATAAAAATTGTCTGTCTGATAATCATGGTGGTCTTACCATTTCTGAAATTTTAAATAAAGAGATATTTAAACACTCACTTAATTAGAAATTTCCCTTCATTTTTTGCATGACCTTTTTAGAGACATTTCAAGCATTACCATGTAGAAAAGTTTCACCGCAAAGAGACTGAAGGCATTGAGCTTAATGTAGGATGTGATCCCTCTAGCTTCCAGTTGCCATCCATCCTCCCTCTGTGGACTCTGCCTTTGGAACCATAAGCACAAATACACATTTTGTTCCAAACACCACTTTTGGTCACCACAATAAAGAGTACCTAGTATCTAGTTAATGCTAGTACGTGTTTAGTATACTAAAAATACTGGTCTAAGAATTTCATCTATTAAAATATCATATAGTTCCCTCAACTAATCTGTGAAACAAATGTGGGAACATCTCCCCACATTAGGGATCCTTAAGTCCAACACAGTGGGGAACAAACAAACCCAGAGGTGATGAACTGCAGTCTACCACTCCACTGTGAGCGCACCGCAGACTGAGCTATTCTCAGATACAATAAACAAACACTGTGATGAAAGAGTAGGGCGCGTAGTAACTATCACGAGTAACTATTATGTTCCCAAGAAGACTCTGAGCTCCATGGTGCAGCATCTTCCACATCAGGCTGTAAGGCCACTCTTTTCATGTGCTAGCTGAGGATCTGTGGCTGGTTCATCTTCTTTATAAGTAGTGTTTTCTGCTTCAACCAGTGCAAAGAGCACTTCTATACATGTCTACTTTTGTGGGTTTTGTCCTAGGATCTTGTTAAATCTAGAACATTAGACAAATACATAAAATATGAGGAATAGACTGGCCAATGTTCTGTTAATTGCACAACTCTAACTGGTGGAAATTATGGGCAAAGCCTTTTTGACTCTCAGGTTCCCATATCTGTTTTTGCTTTTGTCGCTTTTTCCCATGAGCTGTTTGGTGATCATAAGCATGTGTGATCACTAAAAGGATTGAAACCTACACATGGAATAACAAAGATAAATAAATGAGATGGTGTGTGGGAAACCATTTTTACTGTTTGTAGGAATATTAATAATATCATGGTGGATTTGTTTTATGCCACTGCTGTCTCTCATAGCCACTTCTCCCTTGTCTTTAAGCCACATGTCATATCTGAAATATCTCTTTTATAAGAACTTCTAATTTTGGCGTACTTCAGCAGTCACCTTTTTTGTCATTGTTCCAATTGGGATCTAGGTCTCTATGCCAGGTGCTTGATAAAACAAGATTCTGCCTGCCTTTCTACCTTTACTGTGTTTAGTTTACTATGTTAAGTTGTGACCGTATTAGATATAACCTAATATAGACTCCAGGTAAATGTTCAGAGAAGACGACCAATGTGTTGTCAGTGTACATCATCAGGGGAGACTATGGTGAGACAGCAGACACATCACCAAATAGTATCAGGGCTCTATTCTATTCCCTTCTGTTCCCATCGTAGCAAATGGGTAAATTATAGATGGTCCTAAAGCAAATCCTTCTGCAAAATACTGCTTTATCTTATCCTAATTGGCCAGGTTCATGGGCTTTTCAAGTCTACCCAATTAGATTGTTTTTGTTTGTTTCCAGAATCAACATATAAGAATATTTAACAAAACACAGGTGCAAACTATTTGAACACCATGAGATCTTGTTTGGATGTATTCATACAAAGAAAAATCTCAGTAATTGCTAGATCTCAGCTATTTTGGCACATGGGCTTGGCTCAGAAAGGAACCAAACTTTGTTTGCACATTGTTTCACAGCCCACAGCAACAGACACAAAGAATATCTCTGAGAGCAAGTGGCAAAAGCTTTCTTTTAGATGACAGACAGGTGCCTTACATGGCATGGCATACTATTTGAATTTATTTCTTTTAATTTTACATACGAAGAGAGAGAAGGGGGAGGGAGAGACGGTGGAGAAAGGAGAGAACCTATATTTGAACTGCGGAATTGAGAATAATTATTCAATATTCCCAAACATAAATTATTTATAAGATATAGTTGGGAAGCATTGAGACTGAGATAAAAGTAACCTTGAACGAATTTGATATTAACATTTCTTTCTTGATTTTTTTTTTTTTTTTACAGTTAATTATAACAATTGCGACTTGGACTCAAGAGCATTTTGAGAATCACCTTTGAGGGTGTTCTTTTCTATTTATGAGAGATTGAGCATAGAGGAAATCAGGTCAACAAGGGCAGGAAGAAGGCAAATAAAATTGAATGTCTTAATCCAGACACAAATGAATTATGACTACATAATAACACTTAAGCTGGTTCTAAGCAAGTACTAAATTCAGTAGTTTTTTTTTTAAAGGCATAAGCAAGTACCATGTCTGTGTCTTAAGATAAAATATATAAGAAATGGTTCACGTTCCATTGTTTTTAAATGTCCGTAGAAGAGAAGATTTAGTATTTACAGATTAACAGGCTAAATGTTTACAAGGAGTTCTGTGATGCCATTCCTAAGGAGATGTGAACAAAGTCTGCTCAAACTGGTGACAGAAAAATGTACAAATATCCCCAAATTTACACCTGGGGAACCCATGAGTTTTATTATAGTTACAGGAATATGGATGGTGTTTACTTACAGCAGCAAAATTGATAAAAAAAAAACCAAAAAACAAAAAACACAAAAAACAGCCGTGTCTCCAAAACCCATCCCACAACATGAGAGACAGCAGAGTATATATTAAGATCTGGTACAGAAAAAAGAGACAAACAAATAAACAAAACCCATGCAAGTGAATTCAAGGGGGTGGAGAAAGCTTTCAGAACAGATACTGAATTGATAATCGACTTACTGGTGTACAGCATATCCAAAAAAATCAAGTTGCATTCAGTATAAATAACAGCTTTTTATATGTCAATTAACCTCTATAAAGTGGATTAAAAATCCAGTACACACACACACACACACACACACACACACACAGAGAGAGACACACACACACACACACCTCTACAAATAAGAAGAATTAACCCAGAGAAAAACAAAACTGAAAATTTAAAATTTTAATTTACTTTGTATCTAATGTAAGTTATGGAATAGGATTTGGGGAATCATCTAGCTCAGTAGTTACAAGAGCAGGAATGCCTCAGATGTTTTTGTGCACAAGGAACAATAACCATAAAGAAAAGAAAAAAACATGCGGTGGGTACAATGAAAAATTATCACTTGGAACCCTCATGTCCTGACACTACTTCTTGATCTTAACTCTCCTGCTATCCTCACTACCTGGAATCATCTTCAGATGCCAGCACAATGTACATCTTCCCCTCCATGCTGTCTGTTGTTAACAGACAGCAGAATCAGATGGCCTCCCTGGCAGGAGGTTTGTGATACCTTGTGACTTGGCTTCATCCTTATATGCTATTTTTATTGTAGGAGCGAAATCATTTTATTAAGGAAGATAAAAATGACACAATACTGTTCTAGATCCCTTTCTATTTTAGTGACACAACACCATGTCAAAAACAACTTCAGAGAGGAAAGAGTTTATCTCAGCTTACAATTCCTGGTCACAGTACACTACTGGGGAAAGTCAGGACAGGATCTCAAATTGGGAGATGAAAAAGAAAAACATGAAGGAATGCTAACTCTCTTATACAGCCTCAGTCTACCTGCCTAGGGACAGTGCTGCCCACAGTGGGCTAGACCCTTTCACGTTAGTCATCGATCAAGACAATTCCTCACAGACATCAGTGGTTTACAGGCCAATTTGATCTAGGAAATCCCTCAATCAGGACTCCATCAGATCAGTATGCCATGCCATGTTGATAGCTGAAGCTAAGTAGGACAACAGCAGAGCCTTTTTAAACTTGGCATGTAAGAAAGTTAAAATCAAACATAGGCGTGGACTACAGCTCCTCGGAGGCTGAAGGGGGAAAAGAAAAAGAATGTTGACTGATGTGGCTGCCTGCCTAGATACATGATCTTCCCAGAGAGTTTACTATTGCAATTTTCATCTGTGCTCCTGGCATTTAAGATGAGAATGTTGAATCTACCATCTGCAGTGTTGCTGGTAGCATTCACTTCAGTAAGTTCAATAAGATGTCACACTGGTACATTTCAGAATCTGCTGGTAACCAAAAGAAGCTGCCTTTACCATTTAGAATGTGTTTTAGTTTCTCCAAAGGTGAGATCTATGAGCTTGCTTCTTCCCATATGAGAACAATGTGATGAGTAAAGAACATTCACCAAAGGTCAGGGGGAGAGGGTAAGTCAGAAATGCATGGAACTTGAATTACATATACACATATTGTAATCCGATGAAATAGGTGATCACACCAACAAATCTATCCCAGCTTCTTTGCAGACATGCTGCAGTAGTGATTGTACAACAGACAAGAGAGACTACCACAGACAGGTGAGCTTTAACATTAACCAGGTGAACAGTTTGCCTGTGGGTGTTTA
>NW_026131554.1:0-29398 GCF_903995435.1 Acomys russatus
ACACTTAGGTGTCTAGAATTCTAGCATCCTATCAAAAACTAATATATAAAATATAGACACTAGAGTTCTGTACACTGGCCTGGGGAAAGGAGTCATCTCGCTAACATTTTCACGAGGTAAAAGCTATGCTATTTCCACATTTCTATCATGTATGCTATGGGGTCTGATGTTTAATTTTTGAGGGTTACGGATGTGCAAGCAGAGAAATTGACATTAAAAAGTTAACTGCTACAGAGCCATACATTATCCAAAATAATCAGAGGTAAGCTATAGTTTGTGCTTCAGGTACTCAAGTGCTATTTAAAATATTTCTCATGTTTCTGGGGAATTAAAGGTGAAGTGTCTTTAATAAATTTGGACAGATGCGAGTACATTCACACACGCACACACACACACACACACACACACACACACACACACACACACACACTTCTTTTAGAGACTTCCACAACAATCTATTCAGCAACAACAAAAGACTGACCTCAGCACATATTTACATTTGGTTTTCATATTTTGTTGATGAACCTGTGGGGAATCTGTAGAACTTGGATGTAAAGGAAAAAAGACACGAAAAATACCAGGGCTCAGAATCTTGAAAAATGTCATCAGGGTGAAAAACAGCATTGTGATGTTTCAGTTATCTGCCTCCTTGTTTATCCAGTATACCTTTTAATTTAATTGCCATTGTGTCATCTTTAGAGTCATTTATGGTTTGGGGGAACTATGGTCCTAACAGCAGAAACATTTGCTCATCAGCTCCAAGGTTGTTATGGGAGCAAGAGTACTATCTTGTGGGAACCATTTCCATCCTTTGTATGCCACCCAATTCGGTGAGTATGCTGCATGTCTCTCCCACTTTGAAGGGCATATCATTTTTGCTTTCAGTGGCTGGACATCAGTGCAGAAAGCCTCAATATATATATATATATATATATATATATATATATATATGGCATTGGCTTTTCAATTGCTTGAAGTATGTTATAAATTATGTTTAAAATAATTGGGGTTCTGACTGTGTTTCCTATTATTTTTGTCTTATTCTATCTCACTATTGAAATATATTATCTTCTTTTGGAAACTCAGTTTGCGATTGAAAATACTCAACCAGCCCTTCGGCCAATACCACTTGAAATAATTCATATCCCGACATCGCCTCAGTCCAGCGCAAGCACAAGCATAAGTGCAACTACAAGCAAGAGCCCAAATACTAGGAAAAACTATTCTTCCATGGATTTTATACCACTGGCTTGGAACTTAACAGAGAATTCTCAACAGAGGAATATCAAATGGCCGAGAAACACTTAAAGAAATGTTCGTCCTTGTTGGTCATCAGAGAAACACAAATCAAAACGACACTGAGATTCCATCTTATACCCATCAGAATGGCTAATATCAAAAACTCAAATGACATCACATGTTGGTGAGGATGTGGAGAGAGAGGAACACTCCTTCATTGCTGGTGGGAATGCAAACTAGTACAACCACTTTGGAAATCTATCTGGCACTTTCTCAGAAAAATGGGAATAGGGCTTCTTCAAGACCCAGCTATCCCACTCCTTGGAATATACCCAGAAAATGCCCTAGAATAAGATCCGCACACAAACGTTCTGGTTGTGTAAGTTGATCCCAGCTGCCTGTCTTTCCTGTGGCTTTGTAGTCAACACCCCAGGTAGTTCAGATCATCTGGGGGGTGTAGCTGTCTTTTAGCTCTGTCTCTATACCCTGTAGCGGTGTCTAACCTCTTTGAGAACTATACGTCTGGAGGGACCAAGGTCGCTCTTGGTCAGCAATTAGACACCGCAAGAAAGACCCATGTTTCATCTCCTGATAATGTGAGAGTACCTGCTTTGTTGGGGACAGGAGCCCCAGCTAGGCTTTCTCGTTTGGGGAGTGCAGGGCCAGAGCCTTGCAGCTGGGAGTTTAGAGAGTCTAGGTTGCAGAGCTCTGGTGGTTGCCCACGGAACCAGATCTTCCCGCCGGGCTATAGCGGTCCCCTAACGCTCTAGGTCAGCAATTAGACACTGCAAACATGACCCACCCACGTCTCATCTCCTGATAATGTGGGAGTGCCTGCCTTGCTCAGGGCCAGGAGCCTGAGCTAGGCTCTCTTGTTCGGGGAGTGCAGGGCCAGTGCCTTGCGGCTGGGTAGGAACAATAGGGTTGTGGAGCTCTGGCAGAAGCCCTTGGAACCAGGTCTTCCCGCAGGGCTATGATGTTCAGCTATCACTCTAGGCAAGACCCACGTCTCCCGACAGGTCTGTGGAAGCAGTCCAAGCTGATTTCTCACTGCCTCTGTTTGCAGGCTCAGTCTGTTATGATCAGTGTTAGGTTGGGCCCCAGAACGCCAGCAAGCTGCAGTCCCGCTTTAGCTGTCTCTGTTGGGTCCCGCCACCAGTGTTTCCACTCGGCCTAGGTGGGTAACCTCTGCAGTTTGGGGTGGTGTGGAAGGAGGACTTAGGGCAGATTCACCCTCTTCACTGAGACTCCTCTGGCTGGGGACTCCGGAAAATCCCCTCCCCAAACAGGGAGACTGTGCTTTATATACAGGCTGCAGTTTGCATGTGGATTCAGTTCCAGAGTTTGGGGAGTGCGCTTAGTACCTCTGGGATGTTGCTTGTCCCAGGGGGTAGGCTCCCTGTTTGTTCTGTGGCCTTTGGGGCCCCACTCACCTACAGTTCTCAAAGTCCAGCAATCTGTTGCTCCACTTATGTCTGTGGTCTCCTCAGAGTAGATCAGATACATGGCTTATTGGTTGGCGCCATGTTGGAATAAAAAAAACACACACACACTCACACAATGCACACTTTTAAGAAGCAGACAAGCTGAAGACAGGCTTATGTTTATCAAGAAGGCCAATTCATCTGAATTATTGTTATTCATGTCCCTCTTCTCCCAATTCAAGCACTGCTTCATACTTAACTGCTTTTAAAAGTCTCACAAATATCTAGCTTATTGTATACAAGGTCTGGGGTGGGCACTGAGACAATATTTGAGTTAAGGACAGGCTACGTTCTTAGCAGCATACAGTAGAGTAGCAAAGAGGGTACTTGGTATATGAGTAGAAGAGAGGACTATGGAGAAGTATGTTTGGCTCTGCATGATAGAAGCATTAGAAAGTTGAACATTTCATAGCCTTAGTTTGTGGTGCTATTAGTATATGCTGAAGGCTTCTCTGGCATTTAGTGAATAAAGAGAACAGCATCATTTACTTTATTGCACTGCAAATCACCTGATGCACTGGAGGTCAGGAGGAAAGGAGTGGTAAATGTTTCCAGGCCAGGATCTGGCTGTGTTCTTCCACGGTCTCTGAGATGAAATGCACCAAAGAGTAGTAATATTTATTGTAGCTATTTCATTTATTCAGCTATTGTAGTCTGGGCGATTCAACATCAAAGACTGCTTCAACTACTGTTTCCTCAAGAAATTGTATGCATATCAACTTTAGAAAGGCTAGCCCCACGGATCAATTAAAAAAAAAAAAAAGACTGGACAAAAGAGATACAGCTAGCTTTTGCAGCGTTTGGCCAATATCTTATTTTTCTAATGGTATGCAAAATATATGAGATGCTTTGGGCTATCTGGCTGAAGGCGGGATGCACCTATGATGGAAAGAAACTTGTGACAGTCCAGATGCAGTCTGTCAGATGCCTTGAGATGGCTAGCTGAAGACTGTTATGCCCCGACAATGGAGAAGAACTTGTGACTGTCCACTCAGTTAGCTCTCTGTCCTGTCAATGCTTTTGGTAGATGTTTGCCTGTACTTCCTTCATATTAGATGGTTTTTCCTTCTGGGGTCTGTGATGGGGTTGAATACTAGATAGCCACAGTATTAATATAAGTTTAGTTCAAAAATAAACCTTTAGACATTAGAATAAGAATCAGTACCATAGGATAGATAGTGGAATAATTTCCTAAAAACTGTTAACTACAAGGACTGATTAGTCCTTGTTATAAATGTGACTTACAGGATAATACTCATTTTGTTGCATATAGCTTATTTTATTCAATAGAAAGGGGGAGATGAAGGAGAGAGAAACATGTTTTTGTTTGGATCACAAGTGGGGAATGAGAAAAAGACTTGTAATAGAGCAGATAGTGTTTATTCCTTTAGAAGTCGAATGACCATGCGGGGGATACTGGTTATTAACCAGCTGAAAAACATGTTAGAACAAATTCTGAAAGGAGGTATAAATGTGAACCAAAAACAGGAGGTGGCAGCTTTGGAGACTTGGTGAGTGTTTTGGCTGTTTATTGCTCTGCTTTGAGATGCTCCTAGAGAAGACCGCTCAAAGGAAGGCTTCGGGCCTCTGGAATCCACCTGAGGCTCCAGGTTCTGGTTGTTCCAGGATCCAGCAGAAGAAATCCTGCTGATTATGCCAGGAGAAATGTTCCTTGGAACTGATCTTCTGACGGTTTCATTATTGTATTTTTTAAATCTTCTTTTCCTATGGTTTAGGTTAGTCGGGTTATAAGTGAGGTAGTCTCAGTTAATAAGTTCGTAATAAAATATATTTGCTAAGGAAATTAAACCTACAGGGAGGAGTCAGGCAGATATCTTGATGAGTGAGAGAAGAAAGTACGGTGACTAGAGGAGGGAACCCAGAGAGCAGACACAATTGGACCAGGAAAATAGAAGGGAAGATGCAACCAATTAGGAGGGGCTGGTCTGCCAGCATGCTCATCCTTTCACAGGATCAATGCTTGCTCTATGCCTTCATAGGAGCCGGGGAGGAGCCAACGTTAGACTTAGAGATGACTAAGAGGTGTTTCTTCACCTGTTCCTTGGTTTTAGGATTCTGGAGAACTTGAGAGTACAGATGAAGTCCTTATTGTCAATCAACTGTCTTATCCTTACCTTGTAAACCCATGAGTCAACAAAGGGATTCATAAATGGTGAGGTAAAATGCCAAAGTATTGTCTTGGTTCTCAACCCTAATTCCCAGATGGACATGGGTGGACACTGGCCACTGGCAGGTGACAAGTGTGAAAGAGGAAAGCAGCACTAAACCAGAAAACCACACCACCTTCCTCAAGGAAATTTAATGTGTACAAGTACCCTCCACAGATTTGCCTAACAGACGGCATATCCAAAGGCTCAGGTTTAAATCATCCCATGATACCAGCCCTCTCGTAAAACCTAGAGGCTATTTCCTTGCTGAAGTCCTACCCAGTCAGATGAATTTCCAGCTCCTCTTCCACCTACCTGCCCTAGAGGCTGGAACTTGGATTACACAAACACTTGAATTCACTATCCTAAATACTGCAATTTGTCTGTCCCATCTGCTGACCTTTGCCTCTCTGCATTTGACGTATTTTGATTCTATAGAGCTCTAGGTTTTGTTTCATCGCCAAGGTGACTGTGTGGTTAATTAGCCTTTGACTTTTGGGGTCAGGGCCTCCATTTGGGCAGGAAACATCAATCCAGAAGTTTCATCACACTACCCTCATCTCTCTGCTGTGTCAGGACTTGTGTGTGCCATGGAGAAATGTCCAGAGGCTAACTGGAGCTACCAAATTATTGGTAGTGTATTGAGCTGTTACATCCACCAAGTTTTAATAGCTCCCCGGTTTCATCAGACTGCAGCTATGCCAGGGGCCAGATCTCTACTGGTAGGAGGGTCTCACACCAAGGAAAAAGCTGAAACCCATTTACTGGTTAAGGTTCATGAGCTTATAATGTGTTTACACTTGAGCCAGAAAGACTGAGCCGAGGTGGAATACTTTCTTGCCTGATCCTCTCAGCTTCTGTGCAGTGCTACAAGCCAGTCTTGATTTCCCAACTGATTTTCTTTGGGCAACGTTTTCCTGGTATCGACTAAGCACCAGGGTCACAAGCCACTCCCCTTGAATATTTGTGGAAAGACAGTTGAGTTGTGCCAGGCCCTGAGTTCTGGTGGTTTTGGGAATGTCTAAGACCGGAGCCAACCTCTACCCATCATGGGAGCCATTTAAAAGAGCACTGATGCACATGTGGCAAGTGCTGAACAGAGTCAAGAATGCTCTAGGGGAGGCAGGGGCTCTTTCCACCTGGGGCTCTTCATACCTGGCACTCTTCCCTCCTGGGGCTCTTCCCATCTGGAGCCATTTCTGCCTAGGGTGCTTCCCACCTGGGGCCCTTTCCACCTGGGTCCCTTTCCACCTTGGGCTCTTCACTCCTGAAGCTCTTCCCTCCTGGGGCTCTTCCCATCTGGGCCTCTTTACACCTGGGGCTCTTCACACCGGGGTCTCTTCCTCTTGGGGCTCTTCCCTCCTGGGGCCCTTTCTACCTGGGGCTCTTCCCACCTGGGGCTTTTCCCACCATGGGCCCTTTCCAACTAGGGCTCTTCCCACCTGCGGCCCTTCCCACCTGGGACCCTTCCCACATGAAGCCCTTTCCACCTGCATTGTGGGTAAAGATGCAGAGACAAAAGGGAAGGACTTTGTGCTGCTTATAATATTTGTGATGCATGAGGGCAGAAAGGGGCAGAACGTTTGTATCACACCCAGCCCAGCAGTTCACCAAAGCTGAAGGCAGAGTGTGTGATAGGAGGAAAGAAACAGCTACAGAGGGAAGGAAAAGATAGGACCAATAAGGAGAACTGAAATTGCGTTGCATAACAATAGATGATCATGCAGCAGCACCTTGCTAACTGTTCCTGCCAAAAAGCCCAATCATTTAACTTCCCCCCTGTCATAGTTAATCCAAACCTAGCTCTGAATCTGAGAGTTGATTTTTAATTTGGTGTTAGAGAATGAACATAATGTATTTGGATCAATCTGTCCTTCTCCCTCCCCTCTAACTCCACACATTACTTTTCCTACCACCACTCTCTGCCCACTGAATCTCTTCTGTGCAGCCAGTATGTGCATGGATATGGAGTCATTCACTGGGACAGACAGCCTATGAGAGAGTCTACATTGCCAGAAAATCAACCCTCTCTCTCCTTCTCCCAGTAGCCATCTGTTGTAATTGAGATTAAAGTCTTGGAGCCACTCTGTGGTGATGTGTGATTTAAGTGGCAAGAGTAGCTCTAGGTCAGTTAGTGCAAGGTGAGGCTTTGGGCCACACACATCAATCCGTCATCAGGCGAGCAGGCTCTTGCTTCAGTTCAAAAGAAGTAAAGTGCCAGAGAGCCTGAGGTGAGGGTTATCAGTTGGGTGTGCAAACAGCACAGACTGTCCTCTGACAGGCTTAGAATCCCAGCAGGTATCAGGAGTGAGGGGCTCACCGGGAGTGCATCATGGGCTCAGGAGCAAGGTTTCAGATGGCTTGAGATCACAGTGGGTGGGACAGTTATTAACATGGAACATGTCTCCAGCTCAGTCAGGGTGAACAATACCCACAGGCTACAACAGGTCAAGGCTACTTTGTCCTTCATTGTCTTCAAGATACACTTCAAAACATTGCTCAATACATAGCCCTGGCTATTAGCTGCTACTGTGGTGTGAAAGGAGTGGAGGAAGGGTGTGGACTGAAGCTGATAGTCTTAATAATACTCTTCCTTTTTTATTATAAGATGCATTTGGGACTAAGACTCTTTATAAATGTTTGATGCCACAGAAAACTTATGAACATGCAGCTATAAATCTGTGTATATATAATATTCCATTACATATAAGCCAAGCCTTGTCCTTTCTACGTGGAAATGAGCAGGTATTGAAGTTAAAGTGAACATGTCTGGGAGCTCTGGTGTATTTCATCATTTTCCCTCCATGAGCCACACTGAGATGTAACTCTGGAGCTCTCCCTGGTGGGTGAATTGAACTAGGCCTCATGCTGAAAAGGTAAACAAGTTCAAACTGACTCTAACATGCCAAGTCTCACTGAGTTATAGGTAGGTGCTTTCAGCTTGGGGCCACCTTATTGATACTGCTGCTGGAGTGGAGAAGCACATGAGAGGATACAGAGCCACCTGCTTTGAATCTTAGCACTAATGACTAGTGTGTTGAGGATGGAGAAGGAAGTTTAGAGCCCAGGGCTTCCTTTCCAGGCTCTCCAATCTAGAAGGTTTTGTAGCTGTTCTGTGGTGTGAAAGAGAGGGACAGGGCTCCTGGGCTGCAGCTGTTGACTCCTGTGCTCACAATGTCTGGGGAACTTCTCTGTGCCTCTACTTACCCTCAGCTGGTAGGGGTTGAGCATATGGAGGAGGGGAAACAGCTAAACCAGGAAATGCTGGGGAGTGTCAGCATTTGACCAATTACCTAACAATGTGAGTGTAAGTGTGCTCAGCCATTGCAGGGCTGCTCAAGGAGCTTATGGCCAAGAGCGGCCACACTCTAAGCAGTGAGCTCAACCAGTCATGCCCACAGGTGGCCTCAGGCCTCCTGGAATGCCCATGCCTTCCTAAGATGTGCTCAAGCTTACTGCTGCCCTTGGCAGTAATGTACTCTGTGAGGAAAGTTTTCTCCTCCCCAATTCTCCCCATATTCTCCAGCTGAAGACCAAATTGCTAAAACAACTTTGCAAATGCAGAGTTTACACTATGATTCTGAGACTGATGACTGCTGTCCAGGAAATTAGAGTGAACTCCAAAGTCACAATGGGAGCAGGGTGGTTGAGTAGCTATCAAAAGCCCACATGCCACCACAATCCCCCTGGTGCCCTTGGGACCATACGCTTCAAGACCTCATCTCCAAATTCATCACATTAGAGGCAAAGGCTTCCAGTGAGTTTGGGGAGCATGCAAACACTTCTTTTATAACACTATGTTATAAACCATGTGGCCTGAGGCATGTCAGAGTACTCTTGGTTGTATCCTTTGCTTTCTTCCAATACTGCTTCATTGCCCTTCCAAAAGACATGGAGTGATTTCTGGTAGAGCTATCCATGCCCCTGAACCCTCCCACTCCCAGTCCTGTTCATACAGTAGGGAAATGTTCTTCTTGGTACAGTACCAACAAGAAAAATCACCTTTGTGGCCACAATGCTAAGGAGATGATCTCCAAACTGTACTGGCCAGCCAGTCTAGTCTAATTGTGAGCTCCAGGTGCAGTGGTAGACACTGTCTTTAAAAGTAAGATGGGGATGACATACACACAAAGACAAACCAACCAACCAAAAATGCTGTAGGTGGGAAAGGTGCGCCTATATTCATAGCCACACACGAGGGTAGCAACCATTGGACTCTGTAAGTGTAGCAAACACGGGAAGTGGTCAAATATGGGGCACCAGAGTTTATGTCAGAGTCAGTCCACTCTCTCCACATAACTGTGGGGAATGTCCTCTTCATTGGCTAGAACTGTGTAGGGGTTTGATGTTTACTACTTGTACTGTCCTTGGTTAATGCCATAGTTTGAGCAGACACCCCTGGTCCCTGATCCACTTGTAATGGTATTCTTCTTGTAGGTTTCTAGGACCCTCTGCATCCTTCTCTTTCCCCATTCTCCTATATTTTTCTTACCTAGAGTCCAGTAGGATATCCTCACATCTATCCAATCTCCTGGCAAGTGAAGACTTTCATGGGACATGCCTTTTTGGGCTAGTGCCCAATTATAAGTGAGTATATACCATGCAAGTCTATCTGCTTCTGGTTTAATTCACTCAGTATGATCCTTTCTACTTTTATCCATTTGTCCACAAATTTCTGAATTTCCTTGTTTGTAATATCTGAGTAGTATTCCATAGTGTAAATGTACCACAGTTTCTTTACCCATTCTTCAACTGAGGGGCATTTGGCCTGGTAGCCCTCAAAGAAAGAATAAGCAGGCTTCCAAAATGAGACTTGATATTCCTAGGACCGCAAAGTCAGCCTCATAGACACAAGACTTATAGTGTAATATAGTGTTTATTAAGCAAAGACATACCCTTTTTAAAAACAGATATTACTTCTCATATTAGATGCCGGTCACATAGGTTACAAAAGTGGCATAGGACCACAGAAGAGAGTAAGGCCCGAAATTTGAGCGAAAGGGCATAATAGAACAGTATTTTTCTGCATTGCAAACCTCTGTGGCATTTCTCATTTTTGCACACACACACACACACAAAATAGTACACTATAATTCTGCCCATCAAAGGCAGCTTGCCCCAGCAAAAGCACAGATGTATGTACATATATTTGAAGTAGTGTGGGGCAAGCAGATGAAAATGAACAATGGTTATCACACACTAATCTGGATGGAAGAGTTTCCTTTTGAAACATACTTTCCAATAAACTCATTATGATTAAGAAACAACTACAAACTAAATTCATGAGTAAAGAAAATAACCTACCCCCCCCCCCTTCATCAAGGGACCCTGTACGGCCCTTTCCCACATAGACTTTGGAGGCCTGTCTTCTGCCTCATCTTCCCCTTATGGGTGAGGATTGATGGCATTCTCTTCAATCAGAAAATATAAAGAATTTTCTTGACCAGGATGCCGAGAATGTTGCCTGTGCTCTCTCAGGTAATCAGAAGAGGCGTGCTGGAACAACAACAACAACGAAAAAAAAAAAAAAAAAAAAAAAAAAAGCAGGGAGAATCGTAAACTGAAATATTTTGGGATGATAGGAGTATCCCTTTATTTCAAGCCAGTAGCCACTGATAAGTGTCTTTGCATTATCAGTTTACAAGGTACTAGCAGAGGAGAGCAAGCAAGGGAGCAAGCAAGAGAGAGGTGGGGGTGAGATCTTGGAAATCTAGGATTTTGTACTATTCTTTCTTCTAGATGCCTCTTGGCTTAGTGACAGTCCTGAGAACCCGTAACTTCCTTTTACTCTGCAGCATCTGTATCTGACTCTCCACTCCCCAGCTTTTGCGATGTCAGGCCTAGGCAAAGTCTCACCTTTAGCCTTGGATTTCAGTCATTTCCTCATTTACAAAGAGGAAGTAAAGGTTTCAGCTCCCACTCAGAAATGGAGGACAAGCACAAAGGCAGTGTTATAGAAATCAGTTGTAGAACTCTTTTTTGACTCTATTTTGAAATGATACAGGACCCAGTAAGTGGAACCAAATGGAGTGAATGAGAAAAATAAATGCAGGAGGAGTTGGGCTTCAAGCAGATAGCTGAAGATAGGGCAGGAGTGAGCAGAAAGGAAGGAGCCCAGTCAGAGACATATGGCCTCATGGTGAAGCTCTTTCTCTTCCTACTCTACATGTTTCCCAATGAGCTATCTGAACCCCTAGGAAAACTGCCTGGATTATCAGATCAATTTTGTGACAACTCTGATTCTTAGAGTTCCATTCAAGGATGTTATTGTCTTGGTTAAGGCCATGAAAAGGAATACTATTGGAGTCTACTTTACTAGTGAGCCCATCAGACCATTTGCCCATTTTGACCTCGGTATGAGATCATAGGGACCCAATTTCTGGTGACACTGATGGTTCACTTGGTCAAGGCACGTATATGAAAATATCACACATTTCACTTTCTAGAATTTCTAAACATTTAAAACGAAAATGCTTTTGATGTGCTGCTGATTTGCCAGATGGAATGTTTCTGCTCCTTATAGGGCTAGCTGGGACTATACATGAAAAGCTAAATCTGCTGTGTTATTTTTATCAGGGCTGGTTTTTATTCTGCAAGCATCGACCCTAAAGAGGGTCCCCAAGGTGCGTCTGCCCTGTCTAACATAAGGCAACTCCATAGATAAGTGCTAAGCATGCTCACTCAGCAATGGGAACTTTAGGGAACTTTTTCAATATGATGAGATATACCCAAGGTAGGCTCTAGACTAAATTGCAGTATTGCAAAATGTATAATCTCCATAAAGAATATGGATTCAGTGTTGAGCTTGGCACTAAAGTGAGGCATGGCTGGGTAAGACTGAAAGTCAGATTGTATTTAAGAACCATTTATGCAGCTCTGTTATACAAGGACCTTTGTAGTTGTTACTACTGCAATAAAACCCAGTGGTTTTACTCAGCAGTGAGCTCTACCATCACATGTGTAACATCCTTCACGTTGATAATGCTTTCACCTCTGCATTTTAAATACAGAGCATATTGCTGGGGCATTCCGCTCATAAAGAAGAGTCTCAGATCCAAGAGAAAAAAGCTATAGGGCATTTCAACTCTATCATGCTGATTCCCTCCTAGACTGTTGAGACACAAGTTGACCTATACTAAACGATGATGCTCTGTAATGTGGCCCATGACACTATTCCATAGCTGCATGAAATTTTCTGAGTCCCTCAGGCCAGGTATTTTTGATTTACGACTTTCAGATGATGGAGAAGCACCTACATGTGATGATATTGGTGGGTCTTGTGGCCTTGCCGATGAGTACTGTGATGCTGCTGGTGGGTAACCTGCTGTTGCCAATGGGCGATGTGACACTGTCAGTGGCTGAAGTGGTTCTGTCATTATTTAACGTGACCTTGTTGATGGGTAAGGCAGAAGTGGTGGAGTACAATCAACTTGATCCTCCCAATGTCTGTAAGAAATTTGGAGCTGTTACACAGGTCAAAGAATGATGGCTCATGTGGAGTTCTCCATGTTACATGTGGAAGCTGATCCAGGTTTATATGTTATTGGCTGCTCACAGCATGTAGTAAACATCTTACATCTACTTCCCCTGTTTTCATGGCCAAATCCTTCTTTCCAGAGAAGTTAAAGAATGGACATAAAACTCCAAGTTAGTTATGGTCAATAAACACTCCTCTAACAACACACTGTGCTAAGAGTCTGAACTTGAGGAATAAAGCCAATGATTTCAAGGGTTATATGGGAAATCTTTACATTTGAGACTGTCTTGTCTAAGCCTTCTGTGTAGAAGATCTTCCATTGTATCAATAGATGCTGAGATAGGCACTATACAGGCAGGAACAAGGGAAAAAGCAATGGCCTCCACCCTTCTCCCCAGTCAGTCTGTCTCTTACCTATATGTCTGATTTTGTGCATGCTCAGAATTCTCATTTCCATAAAAATTAATGGGGCCTCTCCCCAGGTCATTAATAACAGTCACCATCTGCACAAAACCACTAGCGTTACTGTAAAAAAAAAAATACAAGAGTGCCATACATGAACTTATTGACATCTTAGGCTCTGGCTGTTCCTGTACCTGCTCTTGTGGTCGATAGTACCGATTCTCTTCTCCTCATCCAGTCTGTGGAGGTTTATACAAGTCGCGAAGCATCTCAATACGCTAGGCCAACTCATATATACATTGTTCTTCTTCTCTGTCCTGCAGGTATTGATGTGTCAAAAATAAACATAAAATTAACTTTTTTATAGACACTTGAAAGGCTTTATTTCAGCCGACTGGGACTTAAGCGTAGCACAAAGAATTGAGAACAAGAAGCTTTTAAAGGCAGAAAACAAAAACAAACAAACAAACAACAACAACAAAACCCACAGCCTACAGCTGCAAGGTGGAGCTAAGATAAGCAGTTAGCTTGAGTTGAGGGTTGCATAAGCAGGCAGTTTAACAGAATCCAAGATGAGTTAGTTGGGGCATCTTGACCTTTGGTTCCTAGAGTAGGATTGGGTAATTTATAAAAATAACTTGATGTCTGAAAAAACACCCCCCAGAAATTAACTTTACATTTAAATGAAACCCAAACTAATGGAAGTCTGGTCTCTATATGCATACTGGCCTATGGGGACTACAGACTGCTTTGGTAGCACACTAGCCACAGATATGCCTCTGAGTCACAGACTTCTGAACATCCAAAACACCTGCACAAGCAACTGTATATCATTGAGCCGGTATCAAGGTCTGCCTAACATAGATATGTTTAATTCTCTAGAACAACTCAACTGCTGCCTATCGGGTAGGCTGATCTGAATAAACAAAGCCAATCAGACTTCCTACACAAATGAAATATCCTTTCAGTTATAAACTTAAAATGGGCTTTCCATACCTCTTCTTCAGTATTTGTATCTTGAAAAGATTTGGTTATGGTCAAATCAGGGACCTGTGTCCTTATTCGTGGGGTGTCGAGTAGGGAAAACCTTTCCCCCAAAAGTGGACACTGGAATTGAAAAGATCTCCTTGGCTGCATTTGTAAGGACACAAAATTACTTGCTCTTAGTTCATGCCTTTCCTTAATACACTAAACACAAGTGAACATGGATAAGGAGTACTCAGCCTGCCCACAGGGAACCTTAGATATCTAGAAGCTAAGATCTGACTGGATTCTTCTTAGCTCCTGTACACAGCCGTATTGAAGACCCAATACTGATTCGTTTAAGAATTGAAGACTACGTCTACACTGAGAGTTTAATTATTCATATAAATTTCCTTCTAAATAGTTCGAGAAAATTTCACGGCACTCCAAGGATCCATGTCAGGCAAGAAGGCCTTTCAAAATCACATCCTTGTATATTTAACAGGATGAGAACAAAAGGGGTGTGTTTTGCTTAGAGAACATCCAACCTGCTTGCTTTTAAGTGTTTAATAGGTTTTCTTGTTTGTCTGAAAAGCTAGGGCATTAGAAACAGTGATAAATGTTTTTGAAAAGTAAAGATCTTGCTTTCTATAAAGTAAACCTGAACAAACAAGGTGAATTTAAGCTTAACATTGTCAGAGGTTTAAAAAAAAAACATGCATTTGAAAGACTTTGAGATGTACCTCAGTTACTCCAGAGGCTGAGTGATCTATGTGCACTATGGGTTTCATCACTTCTTCTGGGTGCACATGCTGTGTTGTTCTGTTTGGGACTGTTGGGGCTGTCTCTGTTACCATTGGTCCTTGTCCTTGGTCCCAATAATTTCTATGGTCTTATCATTTTTCTTGTCTTCAATGTCTTCTATTATTTTACAGTAATCTTTATCTGATGAAGACCTAGGAAGTACTGTAGTTTCGTCGGTAATATGTTCCTTAAAACTGGAGGTCTTTGCCTCTTCTAATGGTTTCTTCTCATCCCCATCATGGCCTTCTTCTTCTTCTGAGGAGCCTTCTTCTTCCTGGCTATCATTTAAAGGAAACTCTGAAGGCACTTCTAACTCTATATCCACAGGCTCTAGCATGTTGTTTGAATCTGTCATAGATTCCTGTCCAAAACCTGAGGAAGGAATCACAGAGGAGATTGTGACTAAAACAATAAAATGTGCCATCATTATAAAACAGGACATTGGGTTTAATTTCATGTTTAAGGATGAGATATGCTTGGAGAGATGGCTCAGAAGATAAGAGCGCTGTCTGCTCCTCCAGAGGTCCTGAGTTCAATTCCCAGCAACCTTATGGTGGCTCACACCCATCTGTCCTCTAATCTGAAGCCCTCTTCTGGGATGCAGGCATACATGCAGATAGAGCACTCATACATAAACTAAATAAACACAAATCTCTTTAAAAAGAATGAGATGTTCCAGCTACTAGGAATCATTTAGAGAACAGTGTTTTTAAAATTCATTCATATTTGAAATTTAAGGACAAGTATATCTGAATTTCTCTCTGCCCACCTCCCATTTTATACTGGTACTCAAATCCAGCCCAGTTAATAGTAACCTTTCATGGCAACATCATTTGGGCTCTATCTCATGATGTTGGGTGTCCTCCAAATAGTAAAGCTGAAATAAGTTACAATGACTCTAAGTCTCACAGCCAGGGATATACCCAAGCAAACAGGAAGTTCCACACAAAACCACTGTGAAAATGTTTGTAGCAACATTATTAATAATTATCAAAAACTTGAAAGCAATCCAGATGTCCTTCTGCTGATGGAGGGATTAAAATTGGCAATACAGTCATAATGTGGAATAAATGAAATCGATTCATTGTTTTCTGTGACATGAAATTTGCTATCTGTACATGTCCAAGAAAAGAAGACAGATGGAAAAGACTCACATTGGTAACAAGAATGAAACCCATGTTGTTTTGATTATGTAATGTGTGACATTAAGGGCATTATAATAAAATGGCTAGAATTTTTTGATTTTGGCCATTAAATTGTTTTATTTTTTGTGACATTATCCATGAATCCCAGGATGGCCTTGAACTCATTGCATAGATAATTGCCATGAACCCCTGATCCGTCTGCCTCTGCCTCCTGAGTACTGCATTGAAAAATTTCCTCTAAGTCCAACATTATTTCAAAATGAAAAAAAAAATCACAAAATATAAGAATCAGGATCAGGCAGAGTGACAACCCAATTGCTCCATGCAGCTTCAGGATGCACACTTCACCAGAATGCTATGGATACAAGTAAATTGCACTTCCATCATTCAGTTATTTTTAGATTTTTCCACTTTAGTCATTTTGGAAAAGTCTAGTTTCCTGACAGTTTTAGCGCTCAAAGCTTTGACTATACTTTTCTACTATCAATCACTTCCAAATCACTTTTGCATGTTAACAGTATACTTGCAATTTTCTGGTTCCAAGTGAAAAAATAAATATCAGTAAGCCAAAGCAAGCACTCCAGACACTGCTAAATTCCAACGTTTGTTGCTGGTTATCTGGCTTTGCTCCTCTGACTTGAAAGTATAGCTTTTGGATCTTATAAGGATTTCTCCACAGATGGTTAAACAGAAATGAATATAATTCCACAGACCAACCCTACCAGGTAACTCCATATAAGTAGCTTAAGTGAAATCACTGTTCATGTAAATGTTAGAAATAGTCACACACACAAACGCACTCACACACGCACGCACACACACACACACACACACACACACACACACACACACACATAAATACACACACATCCCTTTTTGCTGTTTTCAAATAACAAATTGGTATAGAGATCTGAAACTTACAAAAATAATGGAAGTGGTGCTACTAAAACTATTTAAAAGTTAAACTTACATTTGAAACTGGGGAAAAAAGAAAGATTAACCATATTAAGTGAAAATGTCACAATATAAGTTATCTGCAATAAGATTCATGTCTCAGGTGTTACAGTTTTTATATAATTGTATAATTAGGACTTTGTTACAGAAACACAGAAACGGAGCAGCAGTATTTTGGAGGGATTAACCACCTTTACGGCTACTTCCATTACATTTTCCTAGCAATGCACATGCCTATAATTCTGTCATCCCAGCACACAGGTGTGGAGGTAAAAGGCCTGCTCTGACTTCTAGGACAGGGTGAACTATACATCAAGAATCTGCCTCAAAACATCAACAAAACTAACAACAAAAACATGTTGTTGCAGTAAGATACGCTGTGTGGACATAAACAATAAAATGTTATTTATTCAAAGACAGGTCTATCACAATGTTTGCAGTATCAAAATCAAAAGCAAGTGAATAATACAAATTCAACAGAAAAGAGGAGAGTCTGTACATTTCTAACTGGGACATCTAAAATGTGTAAGATCAGTGATTGCTTGAATCCGTGAGAAGATATTTACTTGTATTTCTCTGAATCATCATATCAAAAGATTTACCAAAAATGAGCAAAGTTGGACATGATACCTGTGGCTTCACAGTATTATAAACAGAACACTATTATAAAGCCCCTAACCACCTTGAAGGTTATCTGATTTATTTCATCCACTACCAAATAGCTCGTTGTACCTACTTGACACCAGTGGTATAAAATCCATGGAAGAATGGTTTTCCCTAGTATTTGGGCTCTTGCTTGTAGTTGCACTTATGCTTGTGCTTGCGCTGGACTGAGGCGATGTCGGGATATGAATTAATTCAAGTGGTATTGGCCGAAGGGCTGGTTGAGTATTTTCAATCGCAAACTGAGTTTCCAAAAGAAGATAATATATTTCAATAGTGAGATAGAATAAGACAAAAATAATAGGAAACACAGTCAGAACCCCAATTATTTTAAACATAATTTATAACATACTTCAAGCAATTGAAAAGCCAATGCCATATATATATATTGAGGCTTTCTGCACTGATGTCCAGCCACTGAAAGCAAAAATGATATGCCCTTCAAAGTGGGAGAGACATGCAGCATACTCACCGAATTGGGTGGCATACAAAGGATGGAAATGGTTCCCACAAGATAGTACTCTTGCTCCCATAACAACCTTGGAGCTGATGAGCAAATGTTTCTGCTGTTAGGACCATAGTTCCCCCAAACCATAAATGACTCTAAAGATGACACAATGGCAATTAAATTAAAAGGTATACTGGATAAACAAGGAGGCAGATAACTGAAACATCACAATGCTGTTTTTCACCCTGATGACATTTTTCAAGATTCTGAGCCCTGGTATTTTTCGTGTCTTTTTTCCTTTACATCCAAGTTCTACAGATTCCCCACAGGTTCATCAACAAAATATGAAAACCAAATGTAAATATGTGCTGAGGTCAGTCTTTTGTTGTTGCTGAATAGATTGTTGTGGAAGTCTCTAAAAGAAGTGTGTGTGTGTGTGTGTGTGTGTGTGTGTGTGTGTGTGTGTGTGTGTGCGTGTGTGAATGTACTCGCATCTGTCCAAATTTATTAAAGACACTTCACCTTTAATTCCCCAGAAACATGAGAAATATTTTAAATAGCACTTGAGTACCTGAAGCACAAACTATAGCTTACCTCTGATTATTTTGGATAATGTATGGCTCTGTAGCAGTTAACTTTTTAATGTCAATTTCTCTGCTTGCACATCCGTAACCCTCAAAAATTAAACATCAGACCCCATAGCATACATGATAGAAATGTGGAAATAGCATAGCTTTTACCTCGTGAAAATGTTAGCGAGATGACTCCTTTCCCCAGGCCAGTGTACAGAACTCTAGTGTCTATATTTTATATATTAGTTTTTGATAGGATGCTAGAATTCTAGACACCTAAGTGTCTATATTTCATATGTTGGTCCTTGATAAGATGCTAGAATTCTAGAACACCCACCCTACCAGCTAATTCAATCTGTTGTATGATTTACAAACTACAAAATTCATTTGTAACTATGCATGTTCGTGGAGTTGCCTTTAATCTTGGCAGTGCATTAACTTTTTTTTAAATTAAGTTTTTATAATATTTTGCTTTCTAAGATGAGACAGCCATCATTTACCAATGCAATCTACCATATTTCTAATAGGCATAGCCATAAATTGTGAGTATATGGATATCAGATATTTTGTAAATAACAATAATACAAGAACATGTATCTTAGTGATCAGGGAATACATCACACATGATCATCACGTAGATATCATGGGATGGATTGCTTACCATCATCATATTCCTACAGGTACAAGATGAATTTCACATAGGCATATGTTTCTGTCTCTTCATAATTGCCTCTGTCAGCATCTCTTGGCTGGATATAGCGACACGGATTTCCATTTCTTACACAACAGTAAAATTCAATGAGACTTCCCACTAAAGGGAGCAAGAACTAAAATTATGTAGTCTGGCAGATTATTTCAGACAATGAAAGTCTTCCTTAGTTAAAAGCACATTTTAAAGAACACAACTTTCTTCCCATGAACACTGGAACTCACAGAGCTATCATTGTTGTATCTGTAGACTTGTATACTGGTATTTATATAGCACTACTAAAATTAGAGCATTCTGCTGTAATTAGGGTTTAGGATAAAGAAAAAGACAGGGTGGGGGATGATTTTTCCATAAAATAATTTTCTTGATTCTTTTATAATTTCATATATGCATGTGATATATTTTGATCAAGTTTATGTCCCACTCCTCCGAACTCCTCCCAGAGCCAGTGTTACATCTACTCATAACCCTTGGGGGACAAAAGACCTTTTCATGGAGTCACCTAGGACCATTGAAAAACACAGATACTTACATTAGGATTCACATAAGTAGAAAAATTGTTTATGAAGTACTGGTGAAAATAATGTTATGGTCTGAGGTTACCACTGCATGAGGAATTGTATTACAGGGTCACAGCATTAGAAAGATTGAGAAGCACTGGGATAGAGCATGCTCAGCCAGTCAGGGACCATGTCATTGAAGAAAACCCACTCACCTTCCCCCAGTATCCATCAAATGTCACTAGCTCCTTTGCGGAGAGTGAGGGCCCATGAACTACTCACTCCCCCAGAGGAGATAGTTTTTTTAATGTAAGAAATGTTGAGATTGAAATTATAGGCTATTCCCTGATGACTAAAGAGGTTGAGCATTTCTTTAAGTGTTTCTCAGCCATTTGATATTCCTCTGTTGAGAATTCTCTGTTTAGTTCCAAGCCCCATTTCTCAATTGGGTTATTTGGTTTGGTGGTGTTTAATTTCTTGAGTTCTTTATATATTTTGGATATTAGACCTTTGTCAGGTGTAGGGTTGGTGAAGATCTTTTCCCAGTCTGTAGGCTGTCGCTTTGTTCTCTTGACAGTGTTGCCTGCCTTACAGAAGCTGCTCAGCCTCATGAGGTCCCATTTGTTAATGGTTGACATTAAGGCCTCGGCCTTTGGTGTTCTGTTCAGGAAGTTGTCTCCTGTGCCAATATGTTCCAGGCTCTTCCCCACTTTATCTTCTGAGTGACTTAGTGTTTCTGGTTTTATGTTGAGATCTTTAATCCACTTGGATTTGAGTTTTGTGCAAGGTGACAAATACGGGTCCAGTTGCATATTTTTACACATAGACCTCCCGAAAGTTGTGGATAAATGGATTGAGCTAGAAATGATCATAATGAGTGAGTTAACCCAGAAGCAGAAAGACTCAAATGGTATATACTCACTTATATCTGCATACTAGCCCAAGGGGCATGTCCCACGAAAGCCTTCACTTACAGGAAACTGGGATAGAGGGGAGGACATCCTATTGGGACTCTAAATGAGAGAAGCATGGGAGAATAGCAAAGTAGAAGGGTCCTGAGGGTCCTAGAATCCTACAAGTAGAACATTATGATAGGCAGATTTGGGCCCAGGGGTCCCGCTCAAACTAAGGCACCAGCCAAGGACAATATAGGCAGTAAACTTTAAACCCCTACCCAGATCTAGCCAATGGTCAGAACATTCTCCACACTTGAGTGGAGAGTGGGATATGACTTTCTCACGTACTCTGGTGCCTCACATTTGACCACGTCCCCTGGAGGGGGAGACCTGGTGGCACTCAGAGGAAGGACAGCAGGTTACTAAGAAGAGACTTGATACCCTATGAGCATATACAGGGGGAGGTAATCCCCCTCAGGAACAGTCATAGGGGAGGGGAATAATGGAAAAATGGGAGGGAGGGAAGAATGGGAGGATACAAGGGATGGGATAACCATTGAGATGTAACAAGAATAAATTAATAAAAAAATTTAAAAAAAGAAATTATAGTCTACAAACTTAGATGAATATATGATCATCAGCTACATTACCTGATATTTTTGACAAAATTGCTAAGGGGTAAGAGAGAAACAAGTTATTCAACTGAGTGTTACTGGTCACTCAAAACCCAAAATTAAATTGAAACAAAACAAAGCCATGTATACATACCCTCGCTTGCCAAAGGAAGATCAAGTTTAATCTTCTTAGATATTCCATCCTTTTTGCATCATGAATAAAATATAATAAAGTCTTTCCTAAAATATCTTCCAACCGAGAGAGAGAGAGAGCGAGAGAGAGAGAGAGAGAGAGAGAGAGAGAGAGAGAGAGAGAGAGAGAGAGAGAGAGAGAGAGAGAGAGAGCAGTTTTTGTTTTCTATGCTAATACTATTTGTCTGCCCTGTGAATTTAGCTCTGCCCTTGCCCACTTGTGGCTATAGGTACTGTGCTTCAAGCAACTTGCAATGCCCTCTAGTAACCACTCCATTCTACAGCCCATTCTGGCCACAGTTTTCCTGTGCATTATCTACCTCAAACAGTTGAAGCCTTTCCTATCCATCTCAGAGACCACCAATGCTGTAATAAATACTATGTATTGTTTCCAGAATTTGTTTTTATTGATTTAACTCTGAAACCAATGGAGAAGATGATGATATATGGGTATAGCTGTACACCAATGAGTTTTATGAGGCTAAAAGGAAATAACCCATAAACAAGAAACCATAATGACCCATTTCTCCAGAATCTGGAAGAACTTACTGGACAGTGGCCAAGAAGAGTTACCTCATTCTCTGATATAAAAACAACTATTCCGTCTATGTTCATGACAATTGAAATATTTTCAAATTGCTAACAAAGACAGTAATAATAGCATAATTAAATAATGGAACAATATAAAGTGAAAGATTTAGTTCTAAGTGCATAAATAATTATAATAGAACATTGAAAGTTTTTCCATTCTTACATATCATTAAGGTTGGCACATATCTTCCACCTATACAGAATCTACTTAACCTTAAACATGAGATATTTATCACGTGATGTGTCACTAAGACAAACAAATTTCAGTGTGCACCCAATTATCACTGAACATCATAATTTTCAGACTTGAAAAGTGCACTTAATATATGAACACAGATAACATGGATTTTTGAAGTTTGGTCTGATCTGAGATATGAAATATAAGCAAAAGGTGTCCAAACAAAATTATCATAGAAATATCAATATGAGGGCTGAGAGTGTAGCTCAGTGGTAGGGTCATTTCTCTAGTATATGTGAGGCCCTGAGTTCCATCTTTAGCCTATAAGGAAAAGAAACATCAACTTCTAAGTTAAATTACATGGTAAGACAAAACCAGAGAGCTTTGGCATGTGGCTTTGTTGGTAGAGTGCTTGTCAGGTGCAAAAGGACCTGGAAGTTCCAGGAGATGAACAAACAACAGCAACAGCAACAACAAAACGAACAAACAAACAAAGAAACAAACACAAACTAAAGTAAGCAAAAAGCTAAGAAAATGAAAAGACTCTGATTGCAAGTTTCAGGAAGATTTTGAGGGAATGTCACTGAAAGGTTAAAATGAAGATGTGAGAAACTTTATGACTAGTCCTCAAAATATTAGAGGATACCATAGACTCTAATGGTTCTTCTTCTGGATATACATGAGAAAAAAAGCAGAGCCTCAAATAACTGTGTTCATCCATGTTCTTGGCAGCATTATTCGCAATAGAAAAAAGGTGAGACGATCTACTATTGTTTGGATATGGCAGTCCTCCAAGCATTCACGCATTGAAAGCTTGGCCCCATTGCATACTGTGAGAGGTGGTAGGGTCTGTCAGAGGAGAAGCCTAGTGGGAGGTCACTAGGGTTGCTGCTTACCACTCTTTGGCTTTCTGTCTTACAGTATGGTTGTTTTCTCACTTGCTTACCTCCACTGTAATCCAAGCTCCATCATGAAGCCATCTCATAAGTGATGCAACCAAGTGGTCATCCAAGAAGGACACAGAATTTTGAACTTGCACTAAACGAACCTCATTTCTTAGAAGGTACCTATACTCATCACTATACCACCAATGCCACATCAAGCTTTTTGTCTTTGTAGAATACACAAACTTAGCTGTTTTATTTACCACAGAGAAGGCTTAACATTATTCCAAGCAACTGACAGACAAAAGGCTCTGCAAATGTATCGTAACATGTAGGTAAATCTTACTCAGTCTTGACAGAGAATTCTGTCACCAGTGACAACATTGGTGGACCACATAAATATTTTGGTGAGTGAAATAAGCCACTCCAGAAAAGAAGCATGTTTTATTTTATGACATATATAAAATAAATAATTTGTAAAGAGAAAGAACATAAATGAAGAGCAAAACATAAATATACTAAAGACTTTTTAAAAGAAAGTAATAATCAGTTTTTTGAAAAAGGGAAGTACTGGCGATAAGCCCATGATTAAGTGAATCGCGTGATGAAAACCACAATCTTTTAAAAAAAACATGTTTATTTTATGTGTATGAGTGGTTTTTGTTCCTGCGTACATGTCTGTCCGACCCCCTGGAACTGGAGATACAGACAGGTCTGAGCTGTTGCATGAGTGCTGTTAATTAATCCCAGATCCTCTGCAGGAGCAGCAGTGCTCCATTTTTTTTTCTGAGACAGAGTTTCTCTGTGTAGCCTTGGCTGTCCTGAAATCACTTTGTAGACCATGCTGGCCTCAAACTCACAGTGATCCACCTGCCTCTGCCTCCCTGGTGCTGGGATTAAAGGCATACCCCACCACACCCAACTAGCAGCCAGTACTCTTAACTGATGATCAACAAACAACTTTAAGAACAAAAGGTAGACATCGTTATAGAATCTTCAGCCATAATAAATATGACTTGAGAAAGTTATCATCAATTTTATGCCAGTAAAATTGAAATTGATCTGATAAATAAGTTCTTGGGAATAGTTTACCGAAGATGACTCATGAAAGTAGAAATTTTGGATCATACCCACTAAAGAACTGAATCATTCGTTTCAAATGTCCACTTATTACATGCTGTGGTTTCAAACTGGTTTGAGCGAATCCTCACCCAAAGGTTCACACACATGGAGATTTTTGGAGTACATAAATAGCAACTGACCAGCTCCCAGAATCATTATGTGTTAATCCATCCAGAATTCGTCAGATGCTATGCAACTGCTGTGACTGAGATATACCCTCAGCCTCAACTGAAATTAAAAACAAAAAAAACAAAAAGAAAAAGAAAAAAACCCTCCACCTTCTTTTTGTGGGTGAAAATAATGACCCAGGCTGTACAGCATTTCAGAGGCTTTAATTTTTTTTTTTTTAATTTTTTCTGCTTAAAGTCAGCTATGCTCATACTTACAGATTGTTTGTGGCATGAAATTCTTCTCTAAGAAAAGGTTTTCCAGGGAAGTTATTCACACATGACAGAAGCTAAAAGGGGGCAGAGGAGGCATCTCCCCCCTCAACTTGTGCCTATAAACATCCCTGTAGTGTATAGTTACCTTCTATAATAGTTCAAATATGCATTGGGTTTTTATAATACTTATTGAAAGATTTCAAATGATACATTTTGAGGATTCTACACAGCAAAAATTTCAATATATGATACCTACCAATCTTTTTTTTTTTTAAATAAAAATGCTTAAAAAGATGAAAGATGTCCCTATGTGGCTTAGGTTTTCATCTAAGAATGTGTATTGTTGTATTACTTGAAGGCCTATGGGCTTCCAGCTTTTCTTTGAGATGTGCTGTAGTGTAACTTGTATTATATGCAATCTACATGTAAAGTACGCAACAAGAGCACCCTTACCTTAAGAGCCATTTTATGGTACTCTTCGTAGGTATTGAAGACACAAATGTCACTTTCGTCAAAATTGGTTCTTACAATTGATATTCCTTTTCAGAAAAGAAATGAGAGATTTTATATTAAGATAGTGAGCAGTCAATATTATAGTTCTCAAACTTATAAATTAGAAAAAAATATTAAAACAGAACTTTGGGAAGTTGATGCTCTACTTTCACTTTTATGTGCGTTCTGAGGATTGAACTCAGGTCATCAGGCTTGCATGCCATGTGCATTTAACCACTGAGCTATCTTACCAAGGCAAAGTTATAATTAGTATCATAGAGAAGACTTAAACTGTGAAATACCAATTCCGATTTAAAATGATGGCATTGAAAAATCACCCATCCAGCCGGGCGTGGTGGCGCACGCCTTTAATCCCTGCACTCGGGAGGCAGAGGTAGGCGGATCGCTGTGAGTTCGAGGCCAGCCTGGTCTACAAAGTGAGTCCAAGGATGGCCAAGGCTACACAGAGAAACCCTGTCTCGAAAAAAAAAAAAAAAAAAAAAACAACACCCAACCTTGTGCAATATTCCATTTGGTTCTATCAAAACTCAGGATCTACATGAGGCCAGACAAGGTTAACAACTCTACATAGATCCATACTACCAGTCCTTAACTAAAAGCTGGAATCTACTCCTCATTTCTGGACAAAGTCCTTTCACTGGGGGTGAGGGGGGATCTTCAGGCCATTCCCAGGTCTGTTCAGTGAACACCACACCTCAGCTTCTCCTCTGTTCCTCTTCACAGCCATATCACCCCTTCTCCTTGGCCTGAGTCAGTAAAGAATTTCAGTAACACAGCTTCTCACCTCAATGTTTTATGTCAATTAGAATTAGTTCCTCTACTCACAAGAGAAAGAAAGAGTCAGGGTGTACAACCTTTGGGTAGGGGGATACTGATTTTAAGTCAAGAGTCTCATAGCAGGGGCCCAAAGTGCATTCAAGTGCCTTCACTAAAAAGGCAATGAGAATAGAGTGTGTTGCACTGGTGTGGTAGGATGGAGAGTGTAGCAGCTATAGCCTTGCTGAAGAGGATTGAAGAAGGAATGCAAGGTGATGGAGTGGACCCAGGTCCTAGGAAGTATTTAAGAATGGTTAGCCACAAAGAGGGCATAGAAATAGGGAAAGTTGTAGAGGAGTAATGTAGTCAAGAAAACAGTTGCTTCATCTAAGATTAGGAGAGTGTAATTATATGTTTATGGACATAAATCCATCACATGTCCTTAGCTACATGTGTCCCATGATATAAGCATTGTCTTACAGGTCCACATAAATGGACATTATGATTGTCCATTTATGTTTCTAGTAAGTTCCACTGCTGCACAAGCTTTCAGGGATATATTTTTTTTTTTTTTTTTTGCATTGTTCAGGCTCCACCCCTCAAAGAAAGCCTTGGAAGTAGAGAGAAACAAATTGCATGACCGAAGTCTCCTCCAACTAATACTCTGTCCTCTAAGCCACTCAAAGCATGGTAAGGGTTGTGATGGTCTCAAGTCAGCAATGGTACAAGGAAGAAATGAGCCAAAGTCAAACCTCGATCAGCAAGAGCAGAGTTATTAGCTGTCTGATGTCTTACAGGCCTTGCCATGGCTCTCGTGGATCCGTATCTGAGCTTGTCCTCCAATTTTTTAACTCTATTCAGCAAATTGTGAAACTCTTCATGTGTTGGACTCTGGCATGGATTAAAGGCACATTTAATTAACAGAGAAGTAAAGAGTGAGCTTTATGAATGGTAGGCATGAGGCTAATTATTCACATGTGACCCAATAGGATGACTAAGATGAGAGAAAGACAGGCTTTTTCATTAATTAAACATCCAGTGCCTCCACTATGCACAATAAATACTGTGGCAGGATATGTCAGAAAATGGCCTTAATCCTAATAGTCAGGTGGGAAGGCAGAAAGGTTGTGGGTTTGAGGCAAGTCAAGCTAAATACCATGAACTAGTCTCTAAAATAAATAATAAACAAACAAGCACACCAATAAATTCTATTCCTATTAAAACAATGAAATGAAAGTCAATGTTATAACCCGTTGACTATGAGACTCTTTGCCAACTGCATTATGAATTTCTACCTCCTCAGTTTTCTTGCTGATTTCTCTCCATTTTTGAATCAGGTAAAAGTAGAATATAATACCAAAGAAGACCAATATTTTACCAAGCAATCATCTTTCTACAATCTGTAGCATCTATCTGTGCTGCATTTATCACGTATCTACTTTCTACCTTCGATTTATCCTGTCTTCTCTCATCTACAGTCTATCTTTTATATTTCATCTCTCCACCAGCTGCCATCCATCTTTCCATCATCTATTGTCTATCATTTATTTTCTACATGTCATTATCTGTATTCTATCATCTACTGTATCTCTAGCTTTAATCTTCTACCTCTTATTAACTACTTCTCTATTTGCTATCAAATCTTTCTAATCTCTATCATCTGTCTACATGTATCCATCCTTTATTTCCTATCAACTATGTATGTATTCATCAAGCATATACCTATAATTTACCAATACAATACCTACCTTCTATATATCATCTGTCAACCATGTATCACTGTATTTTCTATCAATAATCTATCCCATGCTTAACTAACCTATATATACCTTTCAGCTATTATCATCTATCAACAATCTATCATCTATCTTTCCTATGTTTACATTCTATTTCTCTTTGATACCCTGCTATCCTGTGCCTAATTTACACCTATCTATGATTGATGATTTACCTATACTGTATCCCTATCAGATCTATTATTTCATCTATCATCAATATTCTACCTCTTCTATGTCTACATTCCATCTAGTGTCTTGCATTTATCCACTGTTTATGTTCTACTGATCTTGTATCTGTCACACATCTGTCTATCACCTACCATCTATATACCGTGTGTCTATCTTCCAAATTTCTATACTTTATTATCTAGCCATCCCGTGTTTGTATTGAATCTATCTATCATCTATCCTGTAGCTGGGCTGTGTCAATCTATCTACCTACACACCTACCCTGTGTTTGTATTTGCATCTAGCCTTTAGTTACTATGTGTCTATCTTCCATCAATGGATCACCTATACTGCAGCTATTCTGATTCTATCTTCCATTTATGGATCATCAATCCTATAGCTATTCTGTTGCCTTGTTCCATATATCAAAATCATCTATCAGTCTTCTATCTTCTATATACCCTGTGCTTATACCATATTTCCTCTACCTATATTGTGTCTTTATAATATTCTTGTATTATTTTTCATCTTACTGTCCTGTATATCTCTATCCACATATCACAATCCTCTAACCATCCCATGCCCATCTGCCATCTATCCTTTAAGCTATCTTGTGTATGTATACCATCCAAATATCATTTATCATTAGCTACTTTTTATCTCTCATCCACCTATCTCTCATGTATCTAACTTCCATCAAATTATCATCTTTCCTTTACTTATCCTTTGATTATCTTCTATCTATCTGTCTTCTATCCTCTAGTTACTCTGTGTCTGTTAACCATTCATGTATCCGTATCCCATAACTACCCTGAATTTCTCTTCTACCTCACATCTAATTTGTAGCTATTGTATATCTATTTTCCATCTTTTTATCATATTTAATATTCTTAGCCATTATCTATCTTCCATATATGAATTCTATCCTCTAGCTAGTCTGTGGTTGTCTTCAACCTGTCTATACATTATCCTCTAGGTATCCTGTGCCTGTCATCCGTCCATCCATCTATCATCCAGCCATCCTGTGCCTGTTACCCATCTAATTATCCATCATCTACCTTCTAGACATCCTATGTCTCTATAGTATTGATGTATCATTTGTCCTCTAGCTACCCTAAGTCTCTGTGATCTATCTACCATCAATCCTCAAGCTTTCCTGAGCTATCTATCTATCTATCTATCTATCTGTCTGTCTGTCTGTCTATCTATCTATCTATCTATCTATCTATCATCTATCTTTCTATCTACTATTGTCTAGCTACCCTGTGCCTGTTACCCATCTATTTATCCATCATCTATCTTTTAGCTGTTCTGTGTCTCTATCCTATTAATGTATCACTTGGCTTCTAGCTACCCTAAGTCTCTGTGATCTATCTATCATCTATCCTATAGCTTTCCTGTGTCTGTCATCTGTCTGTCTATCTATCTATCTATCTATCTATCTATCTATCTATCTATCTATCTACCTATCTTCTATTTTCTCACTATCCTGTGCCTGTTACCCATATATTTATCCATCATATATCTTCTAGCTGTCCTGTGTCTCTATACTAATGATGTATCATTTGTCTTCTAGCTACCCCAAATATCTGTGATCTACCTTTCTATCATGAATCCTCTAAGTTTCCTATAGGATAGTGGTCCTATCATCTATCCTTTATTTTTCTCCATATATTTATCATCTATTCTCTATATATTGTATATTCACCTTTCACTGTGCTCTCTCTCTCTCTCTCTCTCTCTCTCTCTCTCTCTCTCTCTCTCTCTCTCTCTCTCTCTCTCTCTCTCTCTCTCT